>NC_088406.1:65305751-65348503 GCF_034236695.1 Oncorhynchus nerka | reverse complement strand
AGTGACCAAAACCTGAACAATCCTGGACAAATCCTGACAGAATCCCCCACCCCCACCCCCTAGGACGGCTCCTAATGTTCCTACCAGCCTTCTCAGGGTGGAGGACCCTGAACTGTCGAATGAGGTCAGGGTCCAGTATGTCTTTGGCAGGAACCCAGGAGCACTCCTCGGACCGTAGTTCCCCAGTCCACCAGATACTGCCAGGACCCGCTGCACCCGGCGGGAATCCAGTATCCGATGGACGGTATAAGCCGACTGGCCTCCGATGACACGGGGCGGAGGGGGAGGTCTGCCTGCTGGGATAAGGGGAGAAAAAACAACAGGTTTTAATAAAGAAATGTGAAATGTGGGATTAATCTTAAGGGATCTGGGTAAGTGCAGGCGATAAGTAACGGGATTCACTCTCCTGGCAACCTTAAACGGACCAATGTATTTCTGGGACAGCTTGCGAGACTCCACCCGTAGCGGTAAGTTCTTAGTTGAGAGCCAGACTCTCTGGCCGAGGCGCATGGTAGGCCCGGGACGGCGACGTCTGTCGGCTTTTTGTTGGTACTGCTGTGAGGAACGCAGAAGATTAAGACGGGTCTTTGTTAAGGGAATTTTTATCAATGATGACTAATTATGTATACATTTCAATCAGAATACTATTATGTTACTGTATATGTACTAGTCAGAATACTATTATGTTACTGTATATGTATGAATTTTCTTTTTAATCCTAGTACTGAATATAATGTGTGTAAATATAATCAAGAATTAGGACAATGACTGTCTGTTCCTTGGTAGAAATGAATGAACTATATCGCCAGACTGGCTAGAATGCTTATCTACACTAGCTGACCTTGGCTCTAGGCGAGGTGGGAAGGCTTGAGAACCATAGAGCCTTTCTACCAGTATCAAGAAGAGACGGAACATTTAGAAAACACTGACGTCATTTTCAGTTTATAAACTGTGGTAAAATGTGTAAGGAACAGTACTCTCGTGAATAAAATCTGCTGTTTGACTTTAAGACTGGGCTCTGTCCATTTTTATAAAATAAGGGTCATACAAATCCTTATGAATTGACAGACTGTTTAATTTTAATTGGGTGTTAAAACATAGAGGAATTTAATTCCTGCAACAGTCGTCTTCCACGTAAGCCGACAGCGTCTAATGAACCTCAAGGCTGAAGGCACTCTGACTTCTGCCTCCTGGTCCAGGAACAATGGAGGGGCATAGCCAAACTGACACTCGTGCGGGGACATACCAGTGGCGGAGGAGCGCAAGGTGTTGTGCGCGTACTCGGCCCAGACAATGAAGGACGTCTGGATGGGTTGTTGGAGACCATACATCTGAGGGTGGTTTCCAGCTCTTGATTCATCCTCTCGGTTTGGCCGTTGGACTCCGGGTGGTACCCTGAAGATAGACTGGCAGTTGCCCCTATGAGTTGGCAGAAGGCCTTCCAAAACCGTGAGGCGAACTGGGGACCTCTGTCGGAAACCATATCTTGAGGAATGCCGAGGACTCGGAGCACATGGTTAATCACCAACTCAGCCGTTTCCTTGGCAGAAGGTAACTTAGTCAAGGGGACGAACCTGGCCGCCTTAGAAAACCTGTCGATGATGACTAGGATAGTAGTATTACCATGGGACGGAGGAAGGCCAGTAATAAAGTCCAACGAGATATGGGACTGTCAGGATTTGGCCAGGGTTGTTCCGGTTTTGGTCACTAGATGCCCCCATTGTGCTTTTTGACCCTTTTGTTTTCCCTTGTTCCCAGTTATTATTTGCACCTGTGCCTCGTTTCCCTTGATTGTATTTAAACCCTTAGTTTTCCTCAGTTCTTTGCTCTGTGTTTGAATGTTAGCACCCAGCCCCAGTGATGCTGTGAACATTTGTTGCTCCAGTTGGACTCTCTTGTGGTACTCTGTTTTTGTTCTTATTTATTTATTTTTTATTATCTTTTGAGGATTTTTTTCTGCTGTACCAACCACCTTGTGGATTTACCTTTTTGACTTGGAGGATTACCTTTGTTCTCTTGGAATTACTTTTGACGTTGTGGATTTATATTTTTGCCTGAAGAACTTTCCTTTTTACTTTATTAAAACACTGTCTCAAGTACTGCTGTGTCTGCCTCATCTTCTGGGTTCTGCCGACTATTAGTGGCTCAGTTTGCTAAGTGACTGTTTCTCACACCGGCGACCCGGGTTCGCAACCGGGTCCTGACAGGGACCAGGTTTGGTGGGAATAGATAAAGGGTGAAGGAGTCCTTGAAGGTGGAGGTCAGAAGATTTGCCCTGGCAGCACACGGGACAGGCCTTGACAAGAGTGGAAAAGTCTTCTTTTATGGTGGGCCACCAGAACTTAAACTGGATGAACTCCAAGGTGCGACCTACGCCCGGGTGACAGGTGAGGCGAGAGGAGTGCCCCCACAGAAGGACCCGGGTCCTCGCTGCCTTGGGAACAAACAACCGATTGGCAGGACCTCCTTTAGGTTCGATGGCTTGAGCTCGTTTCACGGTATCCTCAACTTGCCGCGAGATCGGAGCAACAATCTTAGCGCAAGGAAGGACAGGCATGTCAGTATCTTCTCGAATGGCAGGAGCTTAGACTCGTGACAAGGCGTCCGGTTTGAGATTCTTCGACCCGGGTCTATAGGTGAGGATAAACTGGAATCGATTGAAGAAAAGAGACCATCGAGCTTGTCTGGAGTTCAACCGCTTCGCCTGCTGGATATACTCCAGATTTTTGTGGGCCGTAAGCACTTGAAATGGTTGAGAAGCCCCCTCGAGCCAGTGTCTCCATTCCTTCAATACCATCTTAACCGCTAGAAGTTCACGATCCCCCACATCGTAGTTCCTCTCGGCCGGGGTAAGCCAGTGAGAGAAGAAGGCGCAAGGGTGAAGCTTCTTGTCTTCACCCCTCTGAGACAGGACAGCTCCAACACCAACCTCTGATGCGTCTACCTCCACCACAAAAGGTTAATCCGCAGTCGGTAGTGTCAGGATGGGAGTAGAGAGGATGCGCTGCTTGAGTCCTTGGAAGGCCGTCTCAGCTTCTTTACCCCACAGAAACCTTGCGTTGCCACCCTTGGTTAAAGCTGAGAGAGGGGCTGCCACCAAGCTGAAGTTCTTGATGAACTTGCGGTAAAAGTTTGAAGCCCAGGAAACGCTGAACTTCCTTAACGGACTTGGGGGTGGGCCAATCCGCTACCGCCCCTACCTTCCTGGGGTCCATCTGGACTCGACCGGGTTCCACTACAAATCCCAGGAATTGTACTCGGGAGGAATGGAATTCACATTTTTTACGTTTTTAACGTACGTAACGTTCTTACCGTACAAATGGCTGTCTAGGAGGCGTTTGAGTACTTGTCTGACATGCTTAGTGTGTTCTTGAGGGAGCGCAAAAAGATGAGGATGTCATCCAAGTAAACGAACACGAAGATGTTAAGCATATCCCTAAGCACATCGTTTATGAGCGCTTGGAACACAGCCATTGGTCAGGCCGAAGGGCATCACCAAGTATTCGTAGTGACCAGTAGGCGTGTTGAAAGCGGTCTTCCACTCGTCACCGGGTCTGATCCGCACAAGATGGTATGCGTTCCGCAGGTCAAGCTTAGTGAAGACAACTGCTTCCTGGAGCAGCTCAAAGGCTGTCGCCATAAGGGGTAGCGGGTAGCGATTACGGACGGTTATGGCATTGAGTCCCTGGTAGTCGATGCAAGGACGTAATCCACCGTCTTTTTTGGCCACAAAGAAAAACCCTGCTCCCGCAGGTGAGGTGGATGGACGCATGAGGCCTGCTGCCAGAGTGTCCTTGATGTAGGTATCCATAGCAGCTCGTTCGGGTTGGAGATGATATCCGACCCCTGGGGGGGCAGGTGCCCGGAAACAGGTCAATGGGGCAATCGTAAGGTCTATGGGGTGGTAGCATGGTGGCCCACTGTTTGCTAAATACCGGTTGGAGGTCATGGTAACACTCGGGAACTCGGGACAGGACGATGGATTCTAGAGACTCGGGAGGAGAACTCGGGGAACTCGGGAAGATACAAATGGCTTGGCACGTAGGACCCCACTGCTTGATAGTGCCCACAGACCAGTCGATGTGAGGGTTATGGCTGTGAAGCCAGGGGTATCCAAGGACGAGAGGGAACTTGGAACAGGAGATCAGATGAAAGTTCATCACTTCCTGGTGTTGGGAAACTGAAAGTCGCAAGGGGGTAGTGACACGAGTGACAAGTCCAGATCCCAAAGGGCTTCCATCCAACGTAGTAATCCTCATGGGGTCACTTAGAGGTTCAGAGGGAATGCTATTCTCCTTCACCCAGACACCATCCATGAAGTTACCTGCGGCTCCAGAGTCTACCAAGGCTTGAAGGGGAAGCTCGTAGTTGTCCCAGGAAAGGGTGACTGGAATGAGCAGGCGGGAGTTGGATGGATGGGAGGAGGTTATGTTTCCCGTTACAGTCCTCCCAGGCCTGCACGGGACAGTACCTTTCCCTGGAGCCCGGGACACGTGGAGCGGAAATTGCCTGGTTTGCCGCAATATAGACAGCATCGCTCCCTCATCCGGCGGTCTCTCTCAGCCTGGGAGATGCGTCCAATCTGCATGGGTTCCGGTGGAGCCAGCGAGGATAAAGGTGGAGACTCGGAGCTGGGACCGAAAGGAGCTAGGGTGAGAGGTCTACGGTTGAGTTCTCTCTCTCTCTCAGACGCTGGTCTATGCGCGAGGCCAACTTGATCAGGGACTCGAGGTTGTCCGGTGGTTCCCGAGTGGCCAGTTCATCTTGGATGGTGTCGGAAAGACCCTTCAAAAAGCACTCTGTGAGCGCCTCGTTGTTCCAGCCACTCGCGGAACTGGATGGCATAGTCCGTCACGCTGCGCCGACCTTGGCGGAGAGTCAGGAGCTGTTTGGCTGAGTCAGAGCCGCTGGTAGGACCTTGAAACACTCGCTTGAATTCTTCAGCAAAGGTAGAGTAGCTGGCACAGCAGGGACTTTGGGCATGCCACACAGCAGTAGCCCAGGCTAGGGCTTTTTCCGACAGCAGGGTGATGATATTTGCGATCTTGGAATGGTCAGTGGGAAAGGACGCAGCTCGAAGGAGAGAGAACATTGGCTGAAAAACCCCTTACAAGCAATCAGATCACCTAAGAACTGTTGGGGAGGCGGCAGACGAGGTTCAGCCAGGGGGTTAACTGCCACAGGCACTTGAATCTGATGTACTGGGGCAGGAGCGGTTGCCGGGGAAAGTCGATCAGATATCTGCTTTATGGAAGTCAGCATCTCCGACAGAAGTTGAGAATGTCTAGCCATTAAGGCCTCTTGCTGAACCAGAGCAGCTTCGTGGCGTTGGACACTCGTGGTGGGACAGCATGGGAAAAAAGTCCTGGGTATTGGCTGCCTCTGGGTTCATTTTGTTGGCTCTGTGTTTTTGTCAGGACCCGGTTACGAACTCGGGTCTCCGGTGTGAGAAACAGTCACTTAGTACTGAGCCATTAATAGTCGGCAGAACCCAGAAGATGAGGCAGACACAGCAATGCTAGAGACGGTGATTTAATAAAGAAAAAGTGAAAAGATCTTCAGGCAAAAATATAAATCCACAACGTCAAAAGTAATTACAAGAGAAAAAATGTATCTCCTCCAAGACACAAGGAAAATCCACAAAGTGGTAAGAACAACTGGGAAAAAAACAAACCTCAAAAGAATAATCAAAAATAAACAAGAACAAAACCAGAGAAACTAGAGAAACAAAAGTTCACAGCATGGCTGGGTGCTAACATACAAACACAGAGCAAAGAACTGAGGACCACTAAGGGTTTATTAAATACATTCAAGGGAAATGAGGCACAGGTGTAACTAATAACTAGAACAAGGGGAAAACAAAAGGGTCAAAAAAGCACAATGGGGGCATCTAGTGACCAAAATCTGAACAATCCTGGCCAAATCCTGACATTAGCTGTAGCTTCCTCACATAGTAGTATTAATGGCACTCTGCCCTATTGGTGTTAAGTAATTGGATGTGATTCATTTGATTCAATACAATTTCATCTTTGAAATACAACACACAACCACTCACCCACACACCTCAGTGGCTCCCGTCAGTAAACTGATGCTGCCCATCACATCACTTGATGGACCACACCTGACATGCAAATGTAATCCATTGTTTATGACAACACTTTAGTATGACTCAAGAGAATATGCTGGGCTCTGTGGAAAGTGTTATGGATGGATGGGGCCCTGAGTTATTCCTGACCAGGTCAGGTCAAATCTGTCACTTATATAAATGATGCTGGTATTATTATCTAACAAGACAGACAAAGGTGTGTACTTGTCACGTTCTGACCATCGTTCGTATGTGTTTTCCTTGTTTTAGTGTTGGTCAGGACGTGAGCTGGGTGGGCATTCTATGTTGTGTGTCTGGTTTGTCTATTTCTATGTTTGGCCTGATATGGTTCTCAATCAGAGGCAAGTGTTAGTCATTGTCTCTGATTGGGAACCATATTTAGGTAGCCTGTTTTGTGTTGGGTTTTGTGGGTGATTGTTCCTGTCTCTGTGTTTTGCACCAGATAGGGCTGTTTTTGGTTTTCCCACGTTTATTGTTTTTGTAGTGTTCGTGTTTATCTTTTTTTATTAAACATGAATCAATATAACCATGCTGCATTTTGGTCCGCCTCTACTTCACTTAAAGAAAACCGTTACAGAATCACCCACCACAACAGGACCAAACGGCGTGGTGACGGGCAACAGCAAAAGCAGCAACGGGAGAGGCAACAGAGGCAGCAGCAGCAGCAGCAGTGGGAGAGGCTGCACTACTTGGAGAAATGGACTTGGGAGGAGATTCTAGATGGGAAAGGACCCTGGGCAGAGCCAGGGGAATATTGCCGCCCCAAAGCCGAGCTGGAGGCAGCAAAAGCAGAGAGGCGGCATTATGAGGAGCTAGCACGGCAGAGCGGATGGAAGCACGAGAGTCAGCCCCAAAAATTTCTTGGGAGGAGGCACAGGGAGAGTGTGGCAGAGTCAGGAGTCAGACCTGAGCCAACTCCCCCTGTTTATCGTAAGGAGCCAAGGAGGAAACCAGAACCAGAGCCGGTGTTGGAGGTGAGCGAAGCAGAGACGGTGAAGGAGTTAATGGGGAGATTGGAGGAGAGAGATATGAGGGAGTTGCTGTGTTGGTGCATGAGACACGGAATTCGCCCGACCGAGCGTGTCCGGGATTTGATGACACCTGGGTCAGCTCTCCATACTCGTCCTGAGGTGCCAGCCTCACGCACCAGGCCTCCTGTGCATCTCCCTAGCCTTGCACATCCTGTGCCATCTCAGCACTACAGTGCTCCTAGCAGTGCTAACCGTGGCGAGCGTGGTGCTGGTCAGGCACTGTGTTATGCGGTGGTTCGCACGGTGTCCCCAGTACGCGTGCTTAGCCCGGTGCGCTACATCCCAGCTTCCCACATCTGCCGGGCTAGGGTGAAGATCCAGCCAGGGCGGTTAGTGCCAGCCCTGCTTTCAAGATCTCCAGTACGCCTTACGGTCCGGTCCATCCAGTGCCACCTCCACACACCAGCCCTCCGGTGGCAGCTCCCGCACCAGGCTTCCTGTGTGTGTCCTCGGCCCAGTACCACCAGTGCCAGCACAACGCATCAGGCCTACAGTGCGTCCCGCCTGTCCAGCGCTGCCGGAGCCTTCCTCCTCTCCAGCGCAGCCGGAGTCTCCAACCTGTTCGGCGCTGCCAGAGCTCCCACCCCTCAGTCCAGAGGCGCAAGAGCCCCTCATTCCAGAGGCGCCAGAGCTCCTTAGTCCAGCGCAGCCAGAGCCTTCCTCTCCAGCGTTGCCGGAACTACCCGTCTCTCCAGCGTTGTCGGAGCTTCCCGTCTGCCCAGCGCCGCCAGTGCCGCCAGTCTGCCCAGCGCCGCCAGTGCCGCCAGTCTGCCCAGCGCCGCCAGTGCCGCCAGTCAGCCAGGAGCCGCCAGTGCCGCCAGTCAGCCAGGAGCCGCCAGTGCCGCCAGTCAGCCAGGAGCCGCCAGTGCCGCCAGTCTGCAAGGAACCGCCAGTGCCGCCAGACTGCAAGGAACCGCCAGTGCCGCCAGTCTGCAAGGAACCGCCAGTGCCGCCAGTCAGCCAGGATCCGCCAGTCAGCCAGGGTCTGCCAGAGCCGTCAGTCAGCCAGGATCAGCCAGTCTGCCAGGATCCGCCATTCAGCCAGGATCCGCCATTCACCCAGGATCTGCCAGTCAGCCAGGATCTGCCGGAACCACCAGCCAGCCAGGATCTGCTCGATCCATCAACCTGCCGGAGCTTCCTCTCAGTCCCGAGCTTCCCCTCAGTCCCGAGCTTCCCCTCAGTCCCGAGCTTCCCCTCAGTCCCGAGCTACCCCTCAGTCCTGAGCTACCTCAGTCCGGAGCTGCCCCTCAGTCCAGTGGGGCCCGGTGTTAGGTTTCCTAGGCCAAGGTTAGCGGCGAGGGTCGCCACTCAAGGGACGCTAAGGAGGTGGACTAAGACAATTATGGAGTGGGGTCCACGTCCAGCGCCAGAGCCGCCACCGCGGACAGATGCCCACCCAGACCCTCCCTATAGGCTTAGGTTGTGCGTTCGGAGTCTGCACCTTGCGGGGGTGTACTGTCACGTTCTGACCATCGTTCGTATGTGTTTTCCTTGTTTTAGTGTTGGTCAGGACGTGAGCTGGGTGGGCATTCTATGTTGTGTGTCTGGTTTGTCTATTTCTATGTTTGGCCTGATATGGTTCTCAATCAGAGGCAAGTGTTAGTCATTGTCTCTGATTGGGAACCATATTTAGGTAGCCTGTTTTGTGTTGGGTTTTGTGGGTGATTGTTCCTGTCTCTGTGTTTTGCACCAGATAGGGCTGTTTTTGGTTTTCCCACGTTTATTGTTTTTGTAGTGTTCGTGTTTATCTTTTTTTATTAAACATGAATCAATATAACCATGCTGCATTTTGGTCCGCCTCTACTTCACCTAAAGAAAACCGTTACAGTACTCAGCTTCAGCCTTTATTGGAAATAAGAAAATGGAGTGAAAATCTACAGACTAATAATTCAGATAATAGCTTTGTCATAAAAAATACCAAAAATAGATAGTTAGTAAAAAGTTATACCACAAGTTTATCTGCAAATCTATCAAATAGTGTATTACATTTACATTTAAGTCATTTAGCAGACGCTCTTATCCAGAGCGACTTACAAATTCCAAAGTAAAAACTGAACATGCAATTTGTCCATGATGTACTAGACCTACATCCAAACAAATGGACACATTCTCTTTCTTAGATGCCTCAATTATATGAAATAGTAGATAATTATTTTGGGGAGTTTCCTGGTCAGCATTTATAAACAGATTATAATCTAAGAGCAGTTGTAAAGGATTTGGAGATCTACAATTAACAGTGATAGTGGTTATAAAGACCCACAGAGTTGGTCAACCTCCTCCTGCTTACAGAAATCATATGAAGTAAAAATAAATATCTTATCGATGCCATGCTTGAGAGTAGTGACATCTAACAGAGCACTCATACCTGCAGCTACCTTGTTACCAAAACCTCCCCTCAGCAGTTTATCATCTGAACTGCATGTAAAACAACATGTTGGTTGTTAGCCTATCCAGCACAGTGTCAAAGCTAGTTAGCGAGACTATCACTGCTCCAATTGGCTATCGCACGGTCATATTGATGATAAGTTTCATAAAGTTGGAAACTTTCACAACTTTGGACGCCAACTCTCTAGTGGTCAACGAACTGTTCAATTGCTGAATGTCTCCTTTTTAAAATGACAGATTTCTGGTAGCTTGGTTGCTGAAAGTAGTGAGCAGGTTTGAGTGCCCCATATAAGGAAGTCACATCTTCCTTATATGGGGCACATCTTCCTTATAAACCCACAGATCACACTGATGGAGGAACAAATGGATAGAGACAAATAGAACACAACTGGATCGAAGACATTGTACAAAGACATAATTACGATCATAGTGAAGTAGTTCACCATAATAGACAGAAGAATAATCCTAATGATTTTAAAAGCCTTCATCTCATGTTATTGTCCCCTCTCTCTCCCCTTCCCCCGGACCAGGGCGTTTCAGAGCCTTGAGAACTGAGAGGCAGCAGAATGACATCACAAACATCAGGATGAGGTCCTGAACCAAGAAAGCGTAGTAGTTTATTGATTTTGGAATCAGAAGCATACAGAACAAACAGGACCCAACACCATCAACCACACAACACCCCACCCTGTCTGTATCTCAGGGGTTTGGACTTCAGGTAGACCACAGGATGAACCACTGCCAGGTAGCGCTCCACACAGACATAAGTTTGAAACATGGCCCGGCCTGTGTTCATGAAACCAATAAATCATGTAAGAATGTGTATATAGACAAGAATAAGACAGAAGACAGACAGAAGAGGATGTCAGACACGGTCAGGTTGAGAGAAATCTGAGGCCATAGTCCCTCCAGCTCCTGTCTCTATCAGCCAGAGGATGTAGACATTGGTGTGGAGATCCAGGATGAGTTTGATTGCGTAAGAAGTAGTGGAGATGGATGTGAGTTGTGCATAGAGGACAATTACTGAAGAGCTGTTTGTCTCTGAGATGTTGACCTCTTCTCCTTCTGGACGGATGTGTGAGCTTCAATATTCTACAACAAGAAATATTTGTCACTAGGATTCGTTCTGTTGTAATAGCACGTTAAAACATTAATCAATTATTCATTAACCAATCAAAGGAACATACTAGGTTAGGTTCAATTCCATTTAAACTCTGTCAAATCAGGTAATTAATTAATATCAGCACAAAAGGACATACCTACTCAATGTATTGTTTAACATATCTAATGAAATTATCGAATTGAAAAAATTGTTTAAAAAAAAACATGAAATAAAATTAACCAAATTAATAAACCTGAACAGACAGAGGTCTCCTCTCATTTGGAAGGTGTAGAGGAGACGTTAGGTTGACAAGTTGAAGCCGGAGTGCAGACAACACACAGTCACTCAGTCATGCACCCTGACCAAAACAACCTCAGTCACTCAGTCATGCACCCTGACCAAAACAACCTGTCGCTCAAATCTGTAAACTGATGATGCCCATCACATGATGGTCCACACCAGACATGCAAATGTCATCCACTGGTTATGACAACACTAAGTGATGTTAAGTATGCTTGAAGAGAATATGCCCTGCTATGTGGAATGTTTTCTTAAGGATGGACAGGGCCCCTGAGTTTTTCCTAACTGGGTCTAACTATCTCGAAACCCCAGAACTAAAATCTTGCGTAATTGTATCGGCTACTTAATGAAGTTCTGCAGCGAGATGAGAAAAGATATGAGAAATAAGACAGGTAGCAGGGTCAAGACTTTGCTAGTTTCATTCAAGTGTTTGGCCCGAGTGAACCATCCTTCCGAATTCCGAAAGACATGTACACCCGCTAAATCATTACAATTTCAAATAAACAGTATAAAAAAAAAACTCCCTCACCCCCAAATAAGTTTTAAAAGACACGTGGTAACAAAACAAAAAAAAAAACACTGTGACATTTCTTCCCAACACTTTCATTTTTCACATGATTTTGTTTCAACACTTCCAAGTATCAAGTTTTAATATCATATGCAAAGGTACAGTGAAATTGCCTTTTTCAAAGGTCTAACTCCAACAATGCAATAATCAAAAACCATTTGACACTCAAAAATAACCAGGTAGAAGAAAGACACACAAGATATTAAAAATAACAAATAAGAAGAACACAATAAAGTAAGTAAGCATACGATATACACAGGGTCAGTTCCGGCATCATATTTACAATGTGCAGGAGTAAGTGGCAAGGTGACTAGGCATCCGGATATATGATAAACAGAGTAGCAGCAGTGTACAGTATATGATGTATATTTGAGTGGGTGTGTGTAGAGTCAGTTTAAATGTGTGTGCATATTATGTGCATGTGAGCAAAAATGGGGTGACTGTTTGTATATGTGTTGGAGTATCAGTGTGCATAGTGTGTAGGACCCTGTGAGTGTGCATAGAGACAGTACAGGAAAACACAAAGGATAACTCAGATAGTCCATGTAGCCATTGTTAGATATTTGATTAGCTATTTAGCAGACTTATTTCATGGGGACAGAAGCTGTTCAGGAGCCTGTTGGTGTCAGAATTGATGCAACGGTTCTGCTTGCCGAGCGGAAGCAGAGAGAACAGTCTATGGCTTGGGTGGTTGGAGTCTTTAACGATTTTCTGGGATTTCCTTTCACACCGCCTGATATAGAGGTCCTGAATGGCAGGGAGCTCAGCTCCAGTGATGTATTGGGCTTGTCCACACCACCCCCTGCAGCGCCATGCAATCGAAGGCAGTGCTATTGCCATACCAAGCAGAGATTCAGCTAGTCAAGGTTCTCTCAATGGTACAGCTGTAGAACTTTTTGTTGACATGCCAAACTTTTTCCACCTCCTGAGGGGGAAGAGGCGCTGTCGCACCTTCTTCTAGACTGTGCGCGTGTGTGTGGACCATTTTATGTTCTTAGTGATTTGAAGACTGAGGAACTTGAAGCTCTCGACCCTCTCCACTTCAGCCCCGTTGATGTGGGCATGCTTGCCCCCTCGTGTCCTGTAGTCCACGGTCAGCTCTTTGGTCTTACTGACGTTGAGGGAGAGGTTGTTGTTGCGGCCCCACATTGTCAGATCGCTGACATTCTCCCGGTAGGCTGTCTCATCGTCCCAAGTGATCAGGCCAACCGCCATGGTGTTGTCAGCAAACTTGATGATGGTGTTGGAGTTGTGTGTGGCCAGGCAGTCATGGGTGAACAGGGAGTGCAGGAGGGGACTAAGCAAAAAAAACCTGTGGAGCCCCCGTGTGGCGGAGGTGATGTTGCCAACTCTCACCACATGGGGACGGCCCTTCAGGAAGTCCAGGATCCAGGGTCCAAAGCTTGGTGATGAGCTTGGAGGGGACAATGGTGTTGAACGCTGAGCTGTAGCTAATGAACAGCATTCTCACATAGGTATTCCTCATATCTAGTTGGATGAGGGCAGCGTGGAATGCAATTGAGATTGCGTCGTCTATGGACCTGTTGGGGCGGTATGCAAACCGGAGTGGGTCTAGGGTGTCTGGGGTGATGGAGATGATGTGTGACGTAACCAGCCTCTTGAAGCACTTCATGATTGCAGATGTGAGTGCTACAGGGTGGTAGTCATTGTGGCATGAAGCCAGAGTTCTTGGGGACAGGAATGATTGAGGTCATCTTAAAACGTGGGGATTAAAGGCTGGAACAAAGGAGAAGTTGAAAATTACCTTGAGTATACCTGCCAGATGACCTGCAAGCTGTTCTGCACATGCTTCGAGAACGCCCCTGGAATACCATCGGGCGCTGCAGCATTGTGAGTATTGACCTGTTTAAAGACTTGACTCACGTCGGCCTTGGAGAGCGAGATAACACAATCTACTGGGTCAGTGCCGGCCCTCACACCTGATACAATGTTTTTATTGTCAGTGTGCATTTCCTAATGAAGCCGGTGATGGCGGTGGTTAGCCCGCCGGCGTTATTAGTGGAGTCCCGAAACATATTCCAATCTGTGCTAGCAATGCGGTCCTGAAGCATAATCTCTGATTCTGGAGACCATTTCTCAATGAAATGAGTCAAGTGTAATTTATGTTTTAAGCTTTTGTTTGCGAACAGGAGCCAGGAGTACAGATAAATGACGTGAGAGGGCCTTGCTATGCTTGCTTGTGGGTAGAATAACAGAAGTCTAGGACTTTATCGTTCTAGTGGCGAGAGAGACGTGTTGATGGAAGCTGGGCATCACGTGTCTTAATGGCGCCGAATAAAAAATTGACGGCAACCAGAAAAGGAGTCTCTGGATGTAAGTTTTCCTGCTTGGTTATAGCCTCGTACTGTTCATTAAGTACCGGCTTGTAGTTTTTGTTGTCCTGATTTGGAACGTATACAACAGTCACGATAACAGCTGAAAGTTCACTCGGTAGGTAAAAGGGTTGACATTTGACCTTCTGGTATTCCAAGATGGGTAAACTATGGGTCAACAGTTCCACCGCACAACACTTGTTGTTGATGAAGTGGCAAACCCCTCCCCCAATTTCTCAGACTCCACTGTCCTGTCGGCACAATGAATGAAGAATCCATCCAGTTGTATAGCCATGGGGGTATCTTGTCTGAGAGCCATGTTTCAGAAAGCAGAGAATATTGGAGTTTTGAAAGTCCTGTCGGTAGTAAATCCACTATCTCAGGTCCATCTTATTATCAAGTGAACAGTAGAATGCCAAGATGTTGCCGCTTCTCCCTTCGCCTTAATCTCGCCAGTATCACCCCTCTCCTGCCTCAGTAACATTGACGTGTCCTATTTGGTAGCCCAAAAATTGGGTCGGAAATACAGAAAGAGCCCAGGGCAGATTAAGTGAAGTTGAAGCCAGAATTGAGGCTAGTAACTGTCGATCTGATGTTCAATGTTCTTGTCGGTTGTGATTCTACGAAAATAGAAACAGAAAATAGCAAAGTTGTGTCAGAGCTTGCAAAACGGCGGTCATCCAGTACGGTGCCATCTTCCATCACCTCCAGCTACATCTGGTCTCACATACAGGGACTGACCATGCAGGATGTTGCTGGAATGAATGTGCCTAAACTTGCAACTGGAAACAAAGATCAGGAGAATTGCAGTAAAAAGGAAAGATGCGGTTAGTTAGTTTAGGAATGGCAAGATGACGCCGACAGATAGGGCAGCTCTGCTTCTAGCTCCCACAAGCATTTCGCTACTGCTAACATCTGCTAAGCATATGTATGCTTTGATTAGGGTTGCATTTGATTTAAATTGCGTTATCATGACCAGTGTTTCATTGAAAACTTTTTTTAGCGTCCATTTAAACATATTTTACCATTGCTTTTAAAATGTATATTTACTTTTGCTATCAATAATTTGGATTCATGTTTTGCTTTTCAAGATCATTCTTTTTGTTTTTGCAATGCAACAAAAAATCTCGACATCAGAAGTTGTCCTTGATATTAATGGCACAAAAGTAACTCGCTCACTAAAGGATTGGACAAGATAATAACACTATTACTCTATTAAAGGTGTTTGAAACAGTTTTGGTATAAAGCTGAGGGATGGGGCTGGAGAAATGCAACCACTCTCAAATCCATAGACTACAATATGGATGCAAGGATGGACCCTCCATGATATCAAAACTATAGCTTTAACCATGATTTAGGCTATACAATGTTAGTTTTCAAACATTGGAGTAAATTTGTTTTTTCTTACATGTAAAACTACAAATAAAATGTTCACTTCCACATGCGGATTTCCAAGTTCACATGTGAAAAACAATCGTGTAAAAGATTTTCATGTATGAAACAACACATTTTCATGTGGAGTTTTCTTAAATGTTTAACATCAAATGTGATTTCTACATTTGAAAGTTCTACTAAGCTGTATGTAATTGTTTTAAGAAGATCATACCATGGATAATTTGGATATTTTAAGTCCCAAAAATATATTTAAAAAATATTTGATGAAACATTTGATTCGGCCCTACTTCTACTAGCCCATACTAGCCCTACTTCTACTAGCCCATACGAGATTCACTTCATGGAACAACAGATAGTTCCCCCAAAAAATGCTAAAGGAAGTTTGTTCTGAAATATCTGTCCTATATCTGAGAGATATAAGAAAGATCAGGATTTTTTTATTTTTCTTTACATGTATTTAACCCCTTATTTTTGACACTAAACAGTCTCCATATATACCGCCATTCATTTCTCAACTGGTACCAGGTACTTGTGAGGCCTGTGGACATGCCAGAGCAACAGACATTGTATGTGCTTGTGAGAGTCTCACCATTCCATAGAGAGGCCATAATAGTTTTTAGGCCAAACCATTCGGACGCTACAGATGATTTTGTGAAAAGACCGATTTTCGTGATGTCTCAATGTCTGACAAACACAGCTCTAGCTCTGTCACCTTTCACAGCAGATGCGTGACATGGGCGGATGTGTTGGATTGAGACGCATCCAATTCAAATAAACAGATATCTCTAGTTACAAAATTCTGAATTTCCTGGTTATTCCCTCCTGATTACAGGAATCTTCTGACCAGTATTTCTGAAGAACATTTTTGGTCAAATTACCGGACATTGCAACCCTAATCAAAGCACATACATACTGTTTGCCAGCACATCTACAACTACCAACCTCTTTACAAGCTATCACCTAACAGTTGTAAACAAACAGGTTACATGTGGCCCGCTGTATGAGATGAAACTGTGAGTATCAACTCTCCCTCAGAGACCACTGATACAGGGCAGTTTCTCTGCTCTGTGGAGGTAGAGGAGGGGCTGCACAAACCCACTGACCACACGGATGAAGAGACAAATGTTTGGCATTAACAAACTGTCCCAAATCTAGGATTCCAATATAAGGTAAAACCACTACCCATGGGATGTAGTTTGCAAATCATAAACACTGTGATAATCAAAATGATTTTAAATGTCTCATCGTCATGCTATTTGTCACCTCCCTCTCTCTCTCCCCTTCTCCCGGCCCAGGCTGTTTCAGAGCCCTGAGACCTGAGAGGCAGCAGAATAACATAAATTAAATTATGACCAGAATTTCTAACAAAGACATATAGCGCGTGGGAGAGAGATGACAATAGCCACCACAATGTTAACTCTTCATATGAAAGGAACATCAGAAAAACAGGATTCAGAATATCAGTGAATGTTCACATTTTCCGATGAAAATAACATGAATTGAATTGAAAGTAATTTAAATACAGTGCCTTGCAAAAGTATTCATCCCCCTTGGCGGATTTTTATTTTTATTTCTTGTAATGGACACCCACAAAATAGGCCAAATTGGTGAAGTAAAATGAAAGAAATTACTTATTTCATAAAATTCCACAAAAAAAAATGGAAAAGTGGTATGTGCGTATGTATTCATCCCCTTTTCTATGAAGCCCCTAAACAAGATCTGGTGCAACCAATTACCTTCAGAACTCACATAATTAGTTTAACAAAAGTCCACCTGTGTGCAATCTAAGTGTCACATGATCTCAATATATACAGTCGTGGCCAAAAGTTTTGAGAATTACACAAATATTATTTTTCACAGTCTGCTGCCTCAGTTTGAATGATGGCAATTTGCATATACTCCCGAATGTTATGAAGAGGGATCAGATGATTTGCAATTAATGGCAAAGTCCCTCTTTAACATGCAAATGAACTGAATAGGTGTGAGTGTTGATGAGGACAAGGCTGGAGATCCCTCTGTTATGCTGATTGAGTTCGAATAACAGACTGGAAGCTTCAAAAAGGAGGGTGGTGCTTGGAATCATTGTTCTTCCTCTGTCAATCATGGTTGCCTGCAAGGAAACACGTGCCATCATCATTGCATTGCACAAAAAGGGCTTCACAAGCAAGGATATTGCTTCCAGTAAGATTGGACCTAAATCCACCATTTATTGGATCATCAAGAACTTCAAGGAGAGCAGTTCAATTGTTGTGAAGGAGGCTTCAGGGCGCCCAAGAGTCTCCAGCAAGCGCGGGATCGGGGCACCACCAGTACAGAGCTTGCTCAGGAATGGCAGCAGGCAGGTGTGAGTGCATCTGCACGCACAGTGAGGCGAAGACTTTTGGAGGATGGCCTGGTGTCAAGAAGGGCAGCTAAGAAGCCACTTCTCTCCAGGAAAAACACCAAGGATAGACTGATATTCTGCAAAAGGTACAGGGATTGGACTGCTGAGGACTGGGGTAAAGTCATTTTCTCTGATGAATCCTCTTTCCGATTGTTTGGGGCATTCGGAAAAAAGCTTGTCCGGAGAAGACAAGGTGAGCGCTACCATCAGTCCTGTGTCATGCCAACAGTAAAGCATCCTGAGACAATTCATGTGTGGGGCTGCTCCTCAGCCAAGGGAGTGGGCTCTCTCACAATTTTGCATAAGAACACAGCCATGAATAAAGAATGGTACCAACACATCCTCCGAAAGCAACTTCTCCCAGCCATCCAGGAATAGTTTGGTGATGAAAAATGCATTTTCCAGCATGATAGAGCACCTTGCCTTAAGGCAAAAGTGATAACTAAGTGGCTCGGGGAACATAACATCGATATTTTGGGTCCATGGCCAGGAAACTCCCCAGACCTTAATCCTATTGAGAACTTGTGGTCAATCCTCAAGAGGCGGGAGGAAAAACAAAAACCCACAAATTCTGACAAACTCCAAGCATTGATTATACAAGAATGGGCTGCCATCAGTCAGGATGTGGCCCAGAAGTTATTTGACAGCATGCCAGGGCGGATAGCAGAGGTCTTGAAAAAGAAGCGTCATCACTGCAAATATTGACTCTTTGCATCAACTTCATGTAGTTGTCAATAAAAGCCTTTGACACTTATGAAATGCTTGTAATTATACTTCAGTATTCCATAGTAACATCATGAAGATCAAGGAGCTCTCCAAACAAGCCAGGGACAAAGTTGTGGAGAAGTACAGATCAGGGTTGGGTTATAAGAAAACATCTGAAACTTTGAACATCCCACGGAGCACCATTGAATCCACTATAGAATATGGAACCACAAGAAACCTGCCAAGAGAGGGCCGCCCACCAAAACTCACAAAGGAGGTCATTAATCAGAAAGGCAACAAAGAGACTGTCACATAGAGTAGGCCAGAAGGCTAAACTGAAAAACCTAACCTCTATCAAATAAAAAGATGGCACAGCCAAAAGTACTTCTGTGCAAAGGTGTTTATTTACATAGTGAATCAGGAAGAAAAACAACAGTACTGCCATCCAAAGTATACATTATGGGGATAGCTTAAAAACAATGCTGCCCCATCAACAGCTCAATCTAAAATGGTGCCCCCCCTGAACTGAAAGAGAGGCTCCTTTTGTAGGGGAAGCCCCTCCCATCAGAACATACCCAGCACTAATTAATTTAGCAATTACCTTCATCAAAGCCTACATTTTCCACTCAGCTAAACCAAATGAATGATATACATTGCAACACATTTCTCATGATACAATATACCAATATAACACATTTACAAAATCCCATCCCTACTGACATGGTGTCTTCCAATATGCCCATTCACATGAATGCGCCATTCAGGACAGGCACAAAAAAAGCCAGCCCGATTACTGTAGCTCGGGTCCTTATCCCAGCACACCCGGAAGCTACAGAGATGGACAGAGAGGAACAGAACCAAACAAACAAGGCGCGCATCCATAACATTGATCAGTACAATAAACGTTGCTTAAATTAAACATGAATGAATGTATATTATTTACACCATAAACTGTTACTGATGGGAGGTAAGAATAAAGTGTGAAATGTTTAACACAAGTTAACTTGTGTGTCGACCCACATTGTTAATGTTTAACATAGCTGATAACGGAGCGATGAATGTGTGTGTGTTAGTGTACCGAACGCTGCCCGCAGCAAAGATACCAAAGATAACCCTGAAGGAGCTGCAAAGCTCCACAGTGGAGATTGGAGTATCTGTCCAAAGGACCACTTTAACCTCTTGGTGTTAGGGGGCAGTATTTTCATTTTTGGAAAAAAAACGTTCCCGTTTTAAACGGGATATTTTGTCAGGAAAAGATGCTAGAATATGCATATAATATACAGCTTTGGATAGAAAACACTCTAACGTTTCCAACTGTAAAGATATTGTCTGTGAGTATAACAGAACTGATGTTGCAGGCGAAAGCCTAAGAAAAATCCAATCCGGAAGTGCCCCAGGTTTTTTAAGTGCTGCGTTCCAATGACTCCCTATTCAGCTGTGAATGTAGCACCAACGAGCTTACGCTTTCTACGTATTCCCCAAGGTGTCTACAGCATTTTGACATAGTTTTACGCATTTCTGTTGAAGAATAGCCGTAGGCGGCCACATTGCGAGAGTGGTCACATGGTGGCTCCGAGAGAGATTCTCGCATAAAATACAGAGGTAGCCATTACTCCAATCGGTCCTAGTGAAAAACGAATTGTCCTGACGGATATATTATCGAATAGATATTAGAAAAACACCTTGAGGATGGATTCTAAACAACGTTTGCCATGTTTCTGTCGATATTATGGAGCTAATTTGGAATATTTTTCGGCGTTGTGGTGACCGCAATTTCCGGGCGATTTCTCAGCCAAACGTGAAGAACAAACGAAGCTATTTCGCCTAAAAAATATATATTTTGGGAAAAAATTAACTTTGGCTGTCTACCTGGGAGTCTCATGAGTGAAAACATCCGAAGTTCAAAGGTAAACGATTTAATTTGATTGCTTTTCTGATTTCCGTGACAAGGTTTCCTGCTGCTAGCAAGGCATAATGCTATGCTAGGCTATGATAAACGTACACAAATGCTTGTCTAGCGTTGGCTGTAAAGCATATTTTGAAAAACTGAGATGACAGGGTGATTAACAAAAGGCTAAGCTGTGTTCCAATATATTTCACTTGTGATTTTCATGAATAGGAATATTTTCTAGGAAGATTTATGTCGGCTGCGTTATGCTAATTAGTGTCAGATGATGACAACGGTTCACGGGATGGTGTGTCACTACAGGTTAAGGTCTTACTTACATCGGCTACGGAGAGCGTGATCACACAGTCGTCCGCTCTCATGCATGTTTCAGTCGTACTGGCCTCAAAGCGAGCATAGAAGTAATTTAGCTCGTCTGGTAGGCTCGTGTCAATGGGCAGCTCTCGGCTGTGCTTCCCTTTGGCTACTGAGGGCTAAATAAAGGGAGAGTAATAATGAAAATAATGTGTTCCAGGTGTGCGTAATGATGGTTACTAGGGCCGTTGGTTAGTAGACTGGCGATGTCGAGCACCAGAGCAGGGAAGATGGAGTAGGTGTGACAATATTCTTGCTAGTGTTTCACATTGCATCTTTTTGTTTAAATTTAATAGAGAGATTGGATGATGAGACGAACATGTTTTCAATGTTTTTAAATTCAGATTTTTTTGCATGTTTTTCTTTTTCTTTTTTGAATCCTTCATATTCAATAAATGCTTATGTTGAATTACTCATGTCTTTTACTTTTTACACAGTGGAAACAATCCGGCAATCATTAAGTCAGAAACCTTATTAAAACTATTAGCGGTCTTTGCATACACATTTGTGTCTCTTAGATGGGTTTGAGTCCAGTCAGAGTAAACCGGCTATTTGCATGTCAGGTCAAGGGAAATATGAAATACTCCACGCGAATGCAGGAAGGGGGGCAGACTCTTGTTGATGCTCAGGTCTGCGTCCAAAATAGTACCCTGTACCCTATAAAGGCCTCTGGTCAAAAGAAGTGCACTATAAAGGGAATGGGGTGTCATTTTGGACGCACTTTGAAATGAAAAATGTGACGAAACAAAACAGGTGGGGCAGGAAAGGGTTGGCTAGAGCAGCGATTTGGATAAGGTCCAGCGTCTGTGACAGGCACAACCACATCACATCCCAGAGGACAGGGACGCCGCATCTATACAGGTTAGACAAATGTTTGTTTTTTATTTTAAAATGTAATTTTTTGAATTCAAACCCAATTATTAATATCCAATATATATGTTTGTGAATAAAACAATAAGATGTAGAAAGATATTATTTTAAGGCCAGGCACCACTCCATAATAGGCATTTTATTTCCCCTTAATCATATCACAATCAACTTTTACCGGTTGAATGTAGACACAAATATTATAATTTTTTCAATTAAAATTGTTCATCCATTTTGTTACATTCTCTATGAAATGGGCTTTTACAACTGCTTACATGTAAATTCCCCTGTTTAGGGAACCTGCATGGTTTGGTACCGGTTCTACACCGTAGATCGAAATGGCTTAAATTGAGCGATAGCCCTTGTTCCCAAAAACAAAGTAATATATTTTTGCACCTGTGTGACATAAGATGTGAAATCTGAAACCACTTGAAGCTGGGATGTCCCACCTTCCATTTAATTTGATATTCCGACTGTCCAACTCCCGGCTGAGCCCTACATCACAGCCACTGGCAAATCACATGCCTTTCGGGGCGAGAGTGGTTTCATCACTATAGCACATTCAGGGAATATTTCATATATTTTAAATAAAAAACACTTTCTGTTTGTCATAGATGGTCATCTCCTGATAGATAATTACTTTCGGGTATTACACAGATTACATTTTAGATTATGTGTAGTTTAATTTAGTGAGCTTTGAAATGGATGTATGGATGTATGTCCATTTTAAAGGGGTTAATATTCATGGCATTTTGATGAAGGTAGTATGATAAACTAAAGAAAATGTACCTTTTTATCAAGATTTTGACATTAGTATATTTACTTTTTGAAAATACTAATATTAATGGACCAAAATACCAACAAATCTCAAAATTGTTAGGAAGATGCAAAATTGTAATTTCAGCCTTAAATCTGAATATTGGAATATTCAGATGTTGACCACAGTATGACATTATATACATATATTTGTCTGTCGTGTCTTTGATAATATAGTTGGAGTAAAGGTGTTTCAAGTGACAACTTGATGATCGTCTTCTCCTGATGCATTTGTGTGTTTCTGATCTGATCGTGTCTCTCTTCTCCCACAACCAGGATGTGTCCCAAATGGCACCCTATTCCCTATATAGGGCACAGGACTCTGTTCAAAAGTAGTGCACTTATGTAGGGAAAAGGGTGCCATTTGAGATTCATTCCAGGACTCAACCCAGTTGTTCACTCCTCCATCTGTACCCACAGAAGCAGCTTCCAGAGAGGAGATGAACACTTCTGAAGAGGGGGATTCTTATTTACCATCTGTGGTCAACAACACCGGCCTTACATCTCAACAAGAGACCTTGTTCGTTGTGTCCCATTCAATCAACCTCATCCTGAGTTTCCCCACCAATGTCTATGTCCTGTGGCTGATAATGACCAGAGCAGGAGGAACGATGACCTCAGAGTTCTTCGCTCTCAACCTGACCATGTCTGAAATCATTGTCAGCCTTTTTGACGTCCTTTCTTTGATGTCTTTTTACCTCCCAAAAGTTCCTCTTTGGTCTGCTGTGCAATTTTTCTCGGGTTTCTTGATAGGTGCTCGGCCCCTGTTCCAGTGCTGTGTCTGTGTGGAGCGCTACCTGGCGGTGGTCCACCCTGTGGTCTACCTGAAGTACAAACCCCTCAGATACAGGGTCGGAATCACTGGTTTAGTCTGGTTGGTTGTGATCGGGTTCTGTTTGGCCACAATTTTCATGGGTTTCTTTGCTCCTTACTTTAGACTGGCCATGAGCGCTTACATCGTGATTTTATTAGTGATGTCATTCTGCTGCCTCTCAGTTCTCTGGGCTCTGAAACGCCCCAGGCCAGGGGATGGTGAGAAGGAGGTGACAAACAACATGAAGATGAGGGTGTTTAAGATCATTTTGATCAATCTAATAGTTTTAGTGATGAACTACCTCCCAATGCTGCTGGTAGCAGCTCTTTACGGGCACTTGGGATCCAGATTACACCAGGCTTTGATTGTGTCTCTCACCGTTGCTGTGGTGACTGGGTTTATGCAGCCCCTCCTCTACCTCCACAGGGCTGGGAAACGGCCGTGTATCAGAGGTCTCTGAGGAAGACATGACTTCCTATTACGGGGTGCTCATAGTACTCACTACTTTCAGTAACTAAGCTACTAGAAATCCGTCATATCCAATGGGGGGACACATTCAGCAATTTAACAGTTGGCGACTAGAGAGATATGACCAAAGTTAAGGAAGTTTCTAAATTCATGTAAGTGATCAGTGATGCAATCGCTTGATAGCCAATTAGAGGAAGGAGGGTCTCGCTAGACAGCTTTGACACTGAGCTGGATAGGCTAACAACCAACATGTTGTTTTACATGCAGTTCAGATGATACACCCCTGAGGGAAGATTTTGGCAACAACGTAGCTGAAGGTAGTGAGTAGTGTGAGTGTCCTGCTAGATGTCACTACTATGAAGTATGGCATCGATAAGATATTTAGTTTGACTTAATTTGATTACTGTCATACATCATTTTCAATATGAAACCTTGTGAAAGTGGAAAAGGACATACTTGTGTGATAGATAACGTACGAATAATATGAAGAAAGTAGATAAGTAGTAGATATACTGAAAATAATGTTATAGACTTCAATTCATAATCAATAAGTTAGTCTTGTTGACCTTTAAATGCAGTTATTTTTAAATTATTAGAAACTGAATGTGATGTTATATGACTCTCTTAGTAATGGCTGATGTCCATTGTAAGCAGGAGGAGGCTGAGCAACTATGTAGATCTTATAGACCACTATCACTTTTAAATGTAAAACTGATATTATATTTGTATCACTGTTTGTAAATGCTAATCCTACAGGGTTTATCCAATAGTGGAAAGATCAGAAAATAAATCTTTATTATTTCACATAATTGAGGCTTCTAAGAAAGACAATGTACCCGTTTGCATGAATAGTTCTAGTATACCATGGACAAATTACATTTTTTTTGTTTTTACTTTGGAAAATCGACTGTTTGATTGATTTGCATAAAATCTTGTGGTATAATGACTTTTTCATAATTAGTACTACTAATGCTATTCACTGTGTTCTAAACTATCATGATGTGTGAGGAATTATTACTCTGTATAATTTTCCTCCATTTTCTCTTCTACAATAAAGGCTCAAGTTAAACAACACGTGTTTGTCTGTCTTGTTAAATAATAATAGACGCATCATTTAAATAAGTTAAACATTTGACCTGACCTAATCTCTCGTGGACATAATACTTAACATAAATGGTGTTGTATTAGTTGTTCCAGCTTGCAGCCCTTACAAAAGAACACATGCCAAATGTATATTTTCAGATGTGAAGTAACTGTTTTCACATGGGAAACCATATGTTCATATTTAGAGTTCACATGTTAACACCACCTTTTCAATTGTGAGCAGATTAACATGTGTTAATTAACCTCCCATGTGAATTGCAGTTTGACATGTGAAATGTGCAGTTTCAAAGTTCGATGTCTGTGCTAACTTAGAAATCTAATTAGCACAATAGAAAAATCTCCATTAAAAAAAATCCCTGTTTAAGATATATTTTTTTTTCTTTGCATTAGATGTGTCTCAATCCACACCATCTGCCATTATCACACATCCACATCTGTGGTGAAGGATGACAGAGCTAGAGTGGTTTTAATCTGACCATGAGACATCCCGAAAATCATTTGCTCTGGCATGCCTTCAGACCTCACAAGACTCGTCTTAATGTCCACCGGTACCAGTTGAAAAATAAATGGAAGTATACGTATATGGAGACTGTTAGTGCCAAAAATAAGGGGTTAAAGATAAATGCCCCCTGCCTGCCTATGCCCCCCTGCCTGCCTACCTCACACGAGTGCAGGCAGGCAGGGGGGCATACACCCCTCTTGTCTTTGCTCTGGTCTACATTTGAAATCTCACCATATAAAGGGCTGTGATCAAAAAAAGTTCAGTACGTAGGGAATGGGGTAACATTTTGGATGCACCGTGATGAAATCATCAGTGTGATGTAACACACAAGTGGGGCTGGTGTCATGACTCTCTCCTTACTGATGATCAAAGGTGCCAGATCAGCTTGGCAATTGCTGACAGATAGCCAGACCCCCCTCTCTCTCCCACAACACTTAACATACGGTCCTTAATAGTTTGCAGAAACTCTCACTCTGGCTCTCTAGTATGGGAAGACTGAAACATCTTTGTTCCAGAGACTCTTTGCCGCCAAAACTTTTACGTCTATAAAAGGGAAACATTGGAACATTATACCTGACATCCAAATGTTAAGAATGGTCGTGGGGATCTAAAGAATAATCGTATCATATTGTTTATTATTTTGTGATGTCATTAAGGATGGTATAACAAAGAAGCTGTAACTCTGAAAGTGTATGCATTCTATGTATCAACTTTACATCTAAATGTTGTATAAAATATATGATTAAATATGAGAATACATTTGTGAAGATAGCAATGTGATTTTAGCCTTCTAAATTAGATAATTGTTTTTCATGTAAACTTGTGCCCAGTAAGTAATCACGCCTAAGTGAGCACAGAAATTGTGTCGGCATGATGGGACGCCCTCTTTTTACCCGAGGATAAAAGCCTTTACATTAAACCAAGCAGACTGACGATGTGAGCCAGACGTTACGAATGGTTAAAGACGAGACCAGACAGCGTGGAGCGGTGGGTACACGGTTGAAAATTGTGAGACCAGTACATTGCCGGGTTACTACTGATGTGTAAAGTTGTCGGGAGCTGAACCCTGAATAATCAATCATTGAGACCACTACAAGACCAAAAGACGTGGGGCCGTGGTCTACACATTGAAATGGTTAGAAACTCTGAAGCGCTCAACCTCAACACGAATGAAGAAGATAAAACTAGACCAGAACATTCACAGTTTGCAGCTGTGCATGTAAAAGTGGTCCTAACACTTTAACTAAAAGACATGAGGTGGGAAAGACAACCCCTTTCAGACAACCGTTGGTACATCTGAAGTATATGTCCTAACAACCACTATACTACCAGAGAAGCTCTACTGGTGGACAAACCAGAGCCTTACATCATTCGATAACTTCACCATAGGAGTCATCGAGTTCAACACAGATAGATGACGATCAAGGACAGCTACGCGTAAATATATAAAGTTGAAGTCGGAAGTTTACATACACCTTAGCCAAATACATTTAAACTCAGTTTTTCACAATTCCTGACATTGAATCCTAGTAAAAATTCCCTGACTTAGGTCAGTTAGGATCACCTCTTTATTTTAAGAATGTGAAATGTCAGAATAATACCAGAAAGAATGATTTATTATTTATTTCAGCTTTTATTTATTTCATCACATTCTCAGTGGGTCAGAAGTTTACATACACTCAATTAGTATTTGGTAGCATTGCCTTTAAATTGTTTAACTTGGGTCAAACATTTCGGGTAGCCTTCCACGAGCTTCCCACAATAAGTTGGGTGAATTTTGGCCCATTCCTCCTGACAGAGCTGGTGTAACTGAGTCAGGTTTGTAGGCTTACTTGCTCGCACACGCTTTTTCAGTTCTGCCCCAAAATGTTCTATAGGATTGAGGTCAAGGTTTTGTGATGGCCACTCCAATACCTTGACTTTGTTTTCCTTAAGCCATTTTGCCACAACTTTGGAAGTATGCTTGGGGTCATTGTCCATTTGGAAGACCCATTTGCAACCAAGCTTTAACTTCCTGACTGATGTCTTGAAATGTTGTTTCAATATATCCACATAATTTTCCTCCCTCATGAAGCCATCTATTTTGTGAAGTGCACCAGCCCCTCCTGCAGGAAAGCACCCCCACAACATGATGCTGCCACCCCCGTGCTTCACGGTTGGGATGGTGTTCTTCGGCTTGCAAGCCTCCCCCTTTTTCCTCCAAACTTAACAATGTTCATTATGGCCAAACAGTTCTATTTTTGATTCATCAGACCAGAGGACATTTCTCCAAAAAGTATGATCTTTGTCCCCATGTGCAGTTGCAAACCGTAGTCTGGCTTTTTTAGGGCGGTTTTGGAGCTGTGGCTTCTTCCTTGCTGAGCGGCCTTTCAGGATATGTTGATATAGGACTCATTTTACTGTGGATACAGATACTTTTGTACCTGTTTCTTCCAGCATCTTCACAAGGTCCTTTTCTGTTGTTCTGGGATTAATTTGTACTTTTCTCACCAACGTACGTTCATCTCTAGGAGACAGAGCGCATCTCCTTCCTGAGCGGTGAGATGGCTGTGTGGTCCCATGGTGTTTATACTTGCGTACTACTGTTTGTACAGATGAAGGTGGTACCTTCAGGCATTTGGAAATTGCTCCCAAGGATGAAGGGTAGGTAGGCCTTGAAATACATCCACAGGTGCACCTCCAATTGACTCAAATGATGTCAATTAGCCTAACAGAAGCTTCTAAAGCCATGATATAATTTTCTGGAATTTTCCAAGCTGTTTAAGGGCACAGTCAACTTAGTGTATGTGCACTTCTGACCCACTGGAATTGTGATATGGTGAAATAATCTGCCTGTAAACAATTATTGGAAAAATGACTCGTTTCATGCACAAATTAGATGTCTAACCGTCTTGCCAAAACTATAGTTTGTTAACAAGAAATTTGTGGAGTGGTTGAAAAACAACTTTTAATGACTCCAACCTAATTGTGCGTAAACTTCAGACGTCAACTGTATATTGCACTTCTTATCCGAATGTGAGGTGGTTAGGGTGCTAAGTTTGACTATTTCCGTGAGCGTAGTTTCCAAATGTATCAACGTTAAGTTGAATCTCTTTGTCTCTTCCTTTCCCTCTCTTTCTATTGACCCCTCCCTTTTGCAACCAAGCCATCATATCTTGTCAGTCCACTAGGGACTTTTAAATCATGTAAGTGTGTATGTGTATTCTGTGTTATTATTTAGTTGGTATATAAACATTTAAGCCAATTTGTGTATAGCTGATTCATCAATAAGGTTAGGGTTCTTCCAGAAATCAAGGAGTTTGCGACGTTCAGAATGAGACTGATGAGATAATGATTAATACATTACTGCTATTGATGTAAGAGATATCTATATATCTTTAGAGTTTAAGTCGGGAGATAGTAACTCGTTAAACAACTTTTCCCGTGGTGCCCCGAATTCCTAATGAGTTAATGGTTACATGATTCATTTCATTGAGTAACAATTAAACATAATTAGTTGATAAGATAATTACAGTCATCCGATTAATCATAGTCACGTCACGACACAGAGACGGTTCGGTTAGAGCAGAGATTGGATCAGGTCCAGCATCTGTGACAGGCACAACCACACCACCCCAAAGGGGACAGGGACCATGCATCAATACAGGTTATTTTAAAATGTTCAAATTTGAATTGAAACCAAAAATGTATATAGAGTATGTACAGTAGCTTGTGAAAAAACACAAAGAACCACACCATAATAGGTATTTTATTTCCCCTTAATCACAATCACCTTTTACCAGTTGTATTTGTATTTACCATGTATCCCCATTAGCTGTTGCCATGGCAGCAGCAACTCTTCCTGGGGTCTGGGCACTTTCAGGCACATTCCAAAATAAACAAGCAAAAACCAAATAAAACAGTACATCACACAACATCACTACACCACTATATATCGACAACACAAAATGTACAATATCACCATACAACAACGTTAAAATATACATGTGTCTAGAGTTTGTGTAGAGTGTGGGTGAGTGTGTGCCTTTGTGTGTGTGTGTGTCTTTTCACAGTCCACGTAGTTCCATAAGGTACAGTTTTATCTGTTTTTTTAAACAGATTTTTCTGCTTGTTTGAGTTACTTGACATGTAGTAGAGGTCCATGTAGTCATGGCTCTGTATAGTACTGTGAGTCTGTTCTAGACTTGGGGACTGTGAAGAGATCCCTGGTGGCATGTCTTGTGGGGTATGCATGGGGGTCTGAGTGTGCGCTAGTACATGTTAACCCCGCTCACAAAGATTAGCCGTGATGCAGTCAATCTCTCCTCTATGTTGAGCCAGGAGAGATTGACGTGCATGTCAGTGATGCTAGCTCTCTGTGTACATTTAAAGGTCTGCCGTGACGTTCTGTTCTGGCAAACTGTAATTTGCCTATATCCCTCTTCGTAGCACTTGACCATTTGACTGGACAGTGGTCCAAGTGTGACAAAACCAGATTTCTTATTTAACACCACCGGCCTGACATCTTAACCGGAGACCTTATTCGTTTTGTTCCATGCAATCAACCTCGTTCTGAGATTCCCCACCAATGTCTACATCTTGTGGCTGATAGTGACTGGAGCCGGAGGAACGATGGCCTCAGAGTTCTTCTCTCTCAACCTGACCATGTCTGAAATGATTGTCTGCCTGTTTGACATCTTTGGCGAGTTACAACTTCAAAGATGTTTTTCTTTGGTCTGCTGTGCAATTTTTCTCTGGTTTCTTGATAGTAGTCTACCTGAAGTACAAACCCCTCAGATACAGGGTCGGAATCACTGTTTTAGTCTGGTTGGTTGTGATCTGGTTCTGTTTGGACATATTTTTCATGGGTTTGCTTGCTCCCTACTTTAGACTGACCATGAGCGCTGACATCGTGATTTTATTAGTGATGTCATTCTGCCAACTCTCAGTTCTCTGGACTCTGAAACAGCCTGGGCCGGGGGAAGGGAGGGGACAAACAACATGAAGATGAAGGCATTTAAGATGATTTTGATCATTCTAATAGCTATAGTGATAAACTACCTCCCAATGCTGCAGGTAGCAGCTTTTTACGGGCACTTGGGATCCAGATTACATAAGTCTTTAATTGTGTTTCTCATCTTTGCTGGGGTGAGTGGGTTTGTGCAGCCCCTCCTCTACCACCACAGGGCTGGGAAACTGCCCTGTATCAGAGGTCTCTGCGGAAGATGTGACTTCATATTATGGGGTGCTCATACTGCTCACTACTTTCAGTAACTAAGCAATCAGAAATCAGTCATTTTCAAAGGGAGGATACTTTCAGTAATTTAGTTTCCAACGTTATGCTATTTGTCTATGCTTTTAGATAGAACGTCTTCAGTCAGCTATGCTCTTGGGGTTGAGGATCTCATCCCGATGTTTATGATGTCATTTTACCGGGTCTCGGTTCTCAGGGCTTTGACACGTTGTGGACAGGGAGAAGGGGAGAGGAAGGGGACCTTTATCAGAGGTCTCGTTGGAAGAGGAGACTTCCTCACACTGCTCACTACTTTCAGTGACCAAGCTATCAAAATTCAGTAAGAAACTAAGTATGTGAACAGTTGGCAACTGGAGAACCTGCAACCAAAATTGAGAACGTTTCCAACTGCATGCAAATGGTCCGCAAGTGCGATCGCACGAAAGCCAAACAGAGGAGGCAGGGTCTCACTAGCTAGCTTTAACACTGTGGTGGATAGGCTAACAACCAACATGTAGTTTTACATGCTGTTCTGAAGATACATCCCTGATGGGATGTTTTGCCAACAAGGTGGGTGAAGTTAGGGAGTAGCGTAAGTGTCCTGTTATATGTCATTGCCCTTAAGTATTGCAACGGCGAGATATTTAGTTTTATTTAATCTGATTTCATACATCACTTTCAATATTAAAACTTGTCAAAATGCAAAAAAATATATACTTGTGTAATATATCAGGTAGGAATAGCGTTTTAAAAAAGGAGATAAGTAGTAGATAAGGAAATATTGAAAATTAAACTGTATAAACTTGTATAAAGTTAATAATTAATAAGGTTTTTCTGTAGACATTTCAACAGGACTGTTAAATGTAGATCTCAAAATCTATTTAAAACTGATATGGTATTTTTCACTGTTTGTAAATGCTGACCAAAAAAGGTTTATTCAACAGAGCAAAGGACCAGAGAATAAATGTAAACTAGTTCATATAATTGAGGCATCTAAGAAAGAAAATATACCCATTTGTTTGAATGTAGTTCTCGTATATCATGGATAAATTGCATTTTCAGTTTTTACCTCGGAAACAGACTGTTTAATAGATTTGCAGATACATTTGTGGTATAATTACTTTTTCATCATTAATACTACCTCCATCTATTTTCTGTTGTATTGTTAATGGCAATGATTTTACTAGAATTATTAGTCTGTAGACTTTCCCTCCATTTTATTATTTCTAATAAAGGCTGAAGCTGAGTACACACCTTTGTCTGTCTTGTTAGATAATAATACCAGCATCATTTAAATAAGTGACAGATTTGACCTTACCTGGTCAGGAAAAACTCAGGGCCCCATCCATCCATAACACGTTCCACACAGCACAGCAGATTCTCTTCAATCATACTAAAGTGTTGTCATAACTGATGTCAGGTGTGGTCCATCATGTGACGTGATGGGAGCTACTGAGGTGTGTGGGTGAGGGTGAGTGGTTGTGTGGTATAGTCCTCAAAGATGAAATTGTATGGAAATGAATGAATCAGATCAAATAATTCACCGCCCATAGGGCAGAGTGCCACTAGTACTACTATAATGTGTGAGGAGGCTACAGCTACCAAAGACTAAGCAAATGTCAGAGGACACTTCATTAACCTTTGCATACACATTTTGGACTTCTATATCAACAGTAAGCCTTGTGTACAACTTGATAAATAACGTCTGTTTCTTCTTCTAGCATGTCAAGAAAATATATGATTTTTGTCTAGCATGTAGTATCACCAACCAACTCTGTGTTGAACAAGTAGGCCTACAGTAGCGACAGCAACACATCCCCATCAATCATATTGATAGGTGTGGTTCCTGTCACACTGAGTAGGATATTTGCATGGCATGTGGTATTTGGGAGTAGCTACAGAGGTTAGCAATATGATATGCCACATAGGTGTGCTGTCAGGAATTTGATGTGGCCTATAGATGTACCTAGCTCAGTTCTAAGGAGAGACACATTAGTAAAAAGACTGGGATTTACAAAGACAGGAATCACCAATCACAGAGTTTGTACAGTGGCTTGCAAAAGTATTCACACCCTTGGAATTTTACTTATTTTGTTGCCTTACAACCTGGAATTTAAATGGATTTTGGGGGGGTTGTATCATTTGATTTACACAACATGCCTACCCATTTTGAAGATGCAAAATATGTTTTCTTGTGAAACAAACAATAACACAAAACACAGAAAACTTGAGCGTACATAAGTATTCACCCCCCTCCTCCCCCCCAAAGTCAATACACCTTTTGCAGCAATTACAGCTGCAAGTTTCTTGGAGTATGTCTCTATAAGCTTGGTACATCTAGCCACTGGGATCTTTGCCCATTCTTCAAGGCAAAACTGCTCCAGCTCCTTCAAGTTGGATCGGTTCCGCTGGTGTACAGCTATCTTTAAGTCATACCACAGATTCTCATTTAAATTGGGGCTTTGACTAGGCCATTCCAAGACATTTAAATGTTTCTCCTTAAACCACTCGAGTGTTGCTTTATCAGTATGCCTCGGGTCATTGTCCTGCCAACAGCATGAAACAAATAGGCTTTATCATTGTTTTTTCCCCAGAAATGTTTGTTGGCGACTAGGAATGCCTTCGAAGGTGAACCCAGTCTCAAATCTCTGGAAGAGTGAAACAGGTTTCCCTCAAGAATTTCCCTGTATTTAGCGCCATCCTTCAATTCTGACCAGTTTCCCAGTCCCTGCCGATGAAAAACATCCCCACATTATGATGCTGCCACCACCATGCTTCACTGTGGGGATGGTGTTCTCGGCGTGATGAGAGATGTTGGATTTGCGCCAGACAGAGTTTTCCTTGATGGCCGAAAAGCTCAATTTTAGTCTCATTTTACCAGAGTACCTTCTTCCATATGTCTGGGGAGTCTCCCACATGCCTTTTGGTGAACATCAAATGTGTTTGCTAATTTCTTTCTTTAAGCAATTACTTTTTCATCGCTACTCTTCTGTAAAGCCAGACTCTGTGGAGTGTGTGGCTTAAAGTGGTCCTTTGGACAGATACTCCAATCTCCACTGTGGAGCTTTGCAGCTCCTTCAGGGTTATCTTTGGTATCTTTGCCGCGGGCAGCGTTCGGTACACTAACACACACACATTCATCGCTCCGTTATCAGCTATGTTAAACATTAACAATGTGGGTCGACACACAAGTTAACTTGTGTTAAACATTTCACACTTTATTCTTACCTCCCATCAGTAACAGTTTATGGTGTAAATAATATACATTCATTCATGTTTAATTTAAGCAACGTTTATTGTACTGATCAATGTTATGGATGCGCGCCTTGTTTGTTTGGTTCTGTTCCTCTCTGTCCATCTCTGTAGCTTCCGGGTGTGCTGGGATAAGGACCAGAGCTACAGTAATCGGGCTGGCTTTTTTTGTGCCTGTCCTGAATGGCGCATTCATGTGAATGGGCATATTGGAAGACACCATGTCAGTAGGGATGGGATTTTGTAAATGTGTTATATTGGTATATTGTATCATGAGAAACGTGTTGCAATGTATATCATTCATTATGTTTAGCTGAGTGGAAAATGTAGGCTTTGATGAAGGTAATTACTAAATTAATTAGTGCTGGGTATGTTTTGATGGGAGGGGCTTCCCCTACAAAAGGAGCCTCTCTTTCAGTTCGGGGGGGGGGGGGGGGACCATTTTGGATTGAGCTGTTGATGGGGCAGCATTGTTTTTAAGCTATCCCCATAATGTATACTTTGGATGGCAGTACTGTTGTTTTTTTCCTGATTCACTATGTAAATAAACACCTTTGCACGGAAGTACTTTTGCGGGTGTGCCATCTTTTTATTTGATCGAGGTTAGGTTTTTCAGTTTAGCCTTCTGGCCTACTCTATGTGACAGTCTCTTTGTTGCCTTTCTGATTAATGACCTCCTTTGTGAGTTTTGGTGGGCGGCCCTCTCTTGGCAGGTTTCTTGTGGTTCCATATTCTATAGTGGATTCAATGGTGCTCCGTGGGATGTTCAAAGTTTCAGATGTTTTCTTATAACCCAACCCTGATCTGTACTTCTCCACAACTTTGTCCCTGGCTTGTTTGGAGAGCTCCTTGATCTTCATGATGTTACTATGGAATACTGAAGTATAATTACAAGCATTTCATAAGTGGCAAAGGCTTTTATTGACAACTACATGAAGTTGATGCAAAGAGTCAATATTTGCAGTGATGACACTTCTTTTTCAAGAACTCTGCTATCCGCCCTGGCGTGCTGTCAATTAACTTCTGGGCCACATCCTGACTGATGGCAGCCCATTCTTGTATAATCAATGATTGGAGTTTGTCAAAATTTGTGGGTTTTTGTTTGTTTTTCCACCCGCCTCTTGAGGATTGACCACAAATTCTCAATGGGATTAAAGTCTGGGGAGTTTCCTGGCCATGGACCCAAAATATCGATGTTTTGTTCCCCGAGCCACTTAGTTATCACTTTTGCCTTATGGCAAGGTGCTCTATCATGCTGGAAAAGGCAATGTTCATCACCAAACTATTCCTGGATGGCTGGGAGAAGTTGCTTTCGGAGGATGTGTTGGTACCATTCTTTATTCATGGCTGTGTTCTTAGGCAAAATTGTGAGGGAGCCCACTCCCTTGGCTGAGGAGCAGCCCCACACATGAATTGTCTCAGGATGCTTTACTGTTGGCATGACACAGGACTGATGGTAGCGCTCACCTTGTCTTCTCCGGACAAGCTTTTTTCCGGATGACCCAAACAATCGGAAAGAGGATTCATCAGAGAAAATGACTTTACCCCAGTCCTCAGCAGTCCAATCCCTGTACCCTTTGCAGAATATCAGTCTATCCTTGGTGTTTTTCCTGGAGAGAAGTGGCTTCTTAGCTGCCCTTCTTGACACCAGGCCATCCTCCAAAAGTCTTCGCCTCACTGTGCGTGCAGATGCACTCACACCTGCCTGCTGCCATTCCTGACCAAGCTCTGTACTGGTGGTGCCCCGATCCCGCGCTTGCTGGAGACTCTTGGGCGCCCTGAAGCCTCCTTCACAACAATTGAACCGCTCTACTTGAAGTTCTTCATGATCCAATAAATGATGGATTTAGGTGCAATCTTAATGGAAGCAATATCCTTGCTTGTGAAGTCCTTTTTGTGCAATGCAATGATGATGGCACGTGTTTCCTTGCAGGCAACCATGATTGACAGAGGAAGAACAATGATTCCAAGCACCACCCTCCTTTTTGAATCTTCCAGTCTGTTATTCGAACTCAATCAGCATGACAGAGGGATCTCCAGCCTTGTCCTCGTCAACACTCACACCTATGTTAACAAGAGAATCACTGACATGATGTTAGCTGGTCCTTTTGTGGCAGGGCTGAGATGCAGTGGAATTTTTTTTTTGAGATTCAGTTCATTTGCATGTTAAAGAGGGACTTTGCCATTAATTGCAAATCATCTGATCCCTCTTCATAACATTCGGGAGTATATGCAAATTGCCATCATTCAAACTGAGGCAGCAGACTGTGAAAAATAATATTTGTGTAATTCTCAAAACTTTTGGCCACGACTGTATATATTGAGATCATGTGACACTTAGATTGCACACAGGTGGACTTTTATTTAACTAATTATGTGAGTTCTGAAGGTAATTGGTTGCACCAGATCTTGTTTAGGAGCTTCATAGAAAAGGGGATGAATACATACGCACATACCACTTTTTCGTTTATTTATTTTGTGGAATTTTATGAAATAAGTAATTTCTTTCATTTTACTTCACCAATTTGGCCTATTTTGTGGGTGTCCATTACAAGAAATCCAAATAAAAATACATTTAAAATCCGCCAAGGGGGATGAATACTTTTGCAAGGCACTGTATTTAAATTACTTTCAATTCAATTCATGTTATTTTCATCGGAAAATGTGGACATTCACTGATATTCTGAATCATGTTTTTCTGATGTTCCTTTCATATGAAGAGTTAACATTGTGGTGGCTATTGTCATCTCTCTCTCACGCGCTATATGTCTTTGTTAGAAATTCTGGTCATAATTTAATTTATGTTATTCTGCTGCCTCTCAGGTCTCAGAAACAGCCTGGGCCGGGAGAAGGGGAGAGAGAGAGGGAGGGGACAAATAACATGACGATGAGACATTTAAAATCATTTTGATTATCACAGTGTATATGATTTGCAAACTACATCCCATGGGTAGTGGTTTTACCTTTTATTGGAATCCTAGATTTGGGGCAGTTTGTTAATGCCAAACATTTGTCTCTTCATCAGTGTGGTCAGTGGGTTTGTGCAGCCCCTCCTCTACCTCCACAGAGCAGAGAAACTGCCCTGTATCAGTGGTCTCTGAGGGAGAGTTGATACTCACAGTTTCATCTCATACAGCGGGCCACTTTTACATTTACATTTACATTTTTTTACATTTGTTTACAACTGTTAGGTGATAGCTTGTAAAGAGGTTGGTAGTTGTAGATGTGCTGGCAAACAGTATGTATGTGCTTTGATTAGGGTTGCAATGTCCGGTAATTTGACCAAAAATGTTCTTCAGAAATACTGGTCAGAAGATTCCTGTAATCAGGAGGGAATAACCAGGAAATTCAGAATTTTGTAACTAGAGATATCTGTTTATTAGTTTATCTGTTTTTTTTGTGCATTGAGCGGATGTGTTGGATTGAGACGCATCCATGTCACGCATCTGCTGTGAAAGGTGACAGAGCTAGAGCTGTGTTTGTCAGACAACGAGACATCTCGATAATCGGTCTTTTCACAAAATCGTCTGTAGCGTCCGAATGGTTTGGCCTAAAAACTATTATGGCCTCTCTATGGAATGGTGAGACTCTCACAAGCACATACAATGTCTGTTGCTCTGGCATGTCCACAGGCCTCACAAGTACCTGGTACCAGTTGAAAAATGAATGGCGGTATATATGGAGACTGTTTAGTGTCAAAAATAAGGGGTTAAATACATGTAAATAAAAATAAAAAATCCTGATCTTTCTTATATCTCTCAGATATAGGACAGATATTTCAGAACAAACTTCCTTTAGCATTTCTTGGGGACTATCTGTTGTTCCGTGTAGTGAATCTCGTATTCAATGCGTTTGTATGGGCTAGTAGAAGTAGGTCCGAATAAAATGTTTCATCAAATATTTTTTAAATATATTTTTGGGACTTAAAATATCCAAATTATCCATGGTATGATCTTCTTAAAACAATTACATACAGCTTAGTAGAACTTTCAAATGTAGAAATCACATTTGATGTTAAACATTTAAGAAAACTCCACATGAAAATGTGTTGTTTCATACATGAAAATCTTTTACACGATTGTTTTTCACATGTGAACTTGGAAATCCGCATGTGGAAGTGAACATTTTATTTGTAGTTTTACATGTAAGAAAAAAACTAATTTACTCCAATGTTTGAAAACTAACATTGTATAGCCTAAAAACATGGTTAAAGCTATAGTTTTGATATCATGGAGGGTCCATCCTTGCATCCATATTGTAGTCTATGGATTTGAGAGTGGTTGCATTTCTCCAGCCCCATCCCTCAGTTTTATACCAAAACTGTTTCAAACACCTTTAATAGAGTAATAGTGTTATTATCTTGTCCAATCCTTAAGTGAGCGAGTTACTTTTGTGCCATTAATATCAAGGACAACTTCTGATGTCGAGATTTTTTGTTGCATTGCAAACAAAAAGAATGATCTTGAAAAGCAAAACATGAATCCAAATTATTGATAGCAAAACTAAATATACATTTGAAAAGCAATGGTAAAATATGTTTAAATGGCCGCTAAAAAAAAGTTTTCAATGAAACACTGTTCACGATAATGCAATTTAAATCAAATGCAACCCTAATCAAAGCATACACATATGCTTAGCAGATGTTAGCAGAGCGAAATGCTTGTGGGAGCTAGAAGCAGAGCTGCCCTATCTGTCGGCGTCATCTTGCCATTCCTAAACTAACTAAACACATCTTTCCTTTTTACTGCAATTCTCCTGATCTTTGTTTCCAGTTGCAAGTTTAGGCACATTCATTCCAGCAACATCCTGCATGGTCAGTCCCTGTATGTGAGACCAGATGTAGCTGGAGGTGATGGAAGATGGAAGATGGCACCGTACTGGATGACCGCCGTTTTGCAAGCTCTGACACAACATTGCTATTTTCTGTTTCTATTTTTGTAGAATCACAACCGACAAGAACTTTTGAACATCAGATCGACAGTTACTAACCTCAATTCTGGCTTCAACTTCGCCTCATCTGCCCTGTGCTCTTTCTGTATTTCCGACCCAATTTTTGGGCTACCAAATAGGACACGTCAATGTTACTGAGGCAGGAGATGGGTGATACTGGCGAGATTAAGGCGAAGGGAGAAGCGGCAACATTTTGGCATTCTACTGTTCACTTGATAATAAGATGGACCTGAGATAGTGGATTTACTACCGACAGGACTATCAAAACTGCAATATTCTCTGCTTTCTGAAACATGGCTCTCAGACAAGACACCCCCATGGCTATACAACTGGATGGATTCTTCATTCATTGTGCCGACAGGACAGTGGAGTCTGAGAAATTGGGGGAGGGGTTTGCCACTTCATCAACAACAAGTGTTGTGCGGTGGAACTGTTGACCCATAGTTTACCCATCTTGGAATACCAGAAGGTCAAATGTCAACCCTTTTACCGACCGAGTGAACTTTCAGCTGTTATCGTGACTGTTGTATACGTTCCAAATCAGGACAACAAAAACTACAAGCCGGTACTTAATGAACAGTACGAGGCTATAACCAAGCAGGAAAACTTACATCCAGAGACTCCTTTTCTGGTTGCCGTCAATTTTTTTTCCGGCGCCATTAAGACACGTGATGCCCAGCTTCCATCAACACGTCTCTCTCGCCACTAGAACGATAAAGTCCTAGACTTCTGTTATTCTACCCACAAGCAAGCATAGCAAGGCCCTCTCACGTCATTTATCTGTACTCCTGGCTCCTGTTCGCAAACAAAAGCTTAAAACATAAATTACACTTGACTCATTTCATTGAGAAATGGTCTCCAGAACCGGAGATTATGCTTCAGGACCGCTTTGCTAGCACAGATTGGAATATGTTTCGGGACTCCACTAATAACGCCGGCGGGCTAACCACCGCCATCACTGGCTTCATTAGGAAATGCACACTGACAATAAAAACATCGTATCAGGTGTGAGAGCCGGCACTGACCCAGTAGATTGTGTGATCTCGCTCTCCAAGGCCGACGTGAGTCAAGTCTTTAAACAGGTCAATACTCACAATGCTGCAGCGCCCGATGGTATTCCAGGGGCGTTCTCGAAGCATGTGCAGAACAGCTTGCAGGTCATCTGGCAGGTATACTCAAGGTAATTGTCAACTTCTCCTTGTTCCAGCCTTTAATCCCCACGTTTTAAGGTGACCTCAATCATTCCTGTCCCCAAGAACTCTGGCTTCATGCCACAATGACTACCACCCTGTAGCACTCACATCTGCAATCATGAAGTGCTTCAAGAGGCTGGTTACGTCACACATCATCTCCATCACCCCAGACACCCTAGACCCACTCTGGTTTGCATACCGCCCCAACAGGTCCATAGACGATGCAATCTCAATTGCATTCCACGCTGCCCTCATCCAACTAGATATGAGGAATACCTATGTGAGAATGCTGTTCATTAGCTACAGCTCAGCGTTCAACACCATTGTCCCCTCCAAGCTCATCACCAAGCTTTGGACCCTGGGACTGAACACCTGCCTCTGCAACTGGATCCTGGACTCCACAGGTTTTTTTTGCTTAGTCCCCTCCTGCACTCCCTGTTCACCCATGACTACCTTGCCACACACAACTCCAACACCATCATCAAGTTTGCTGACAACACGATGGCGGTTGGCCTGATCACTTGGGACGATGAGACAGCCTACCGGGAGAATGTCAGCGATCTGACAATGTGGGGCCGCAACAACAACCTCTCCCTCAACGTCAGTAAGACCAAAGAGCTGACCGTGGACTACAGGACACGAGGGGGCAAGCATGCCCACATCAACGGGGCTGATGTGGAGAGGGTCGAGAGCTTCAAGTTCCTCAGTCTCCAAATCACTAATAACTTAAAATGGTCCACACACACGCGCACAGTCTTGAAGAAGGTGCGACAGCGCCTCTTCCCCCTCAGGAGGTGGAAAAAGTTTGGCATGTCAACAAAAAGTTCTACAGCTGTACCATTGAGAGAACCTTGACTAGCTGAATCTCTGCTTGGTATGGCAATAGCACTGCCTTCGATCGCATGGCGCTGCAGGTGGTGGTGTGGACAAGCCCAATACATCACTGGAGCTGAGCTCCCTGCCATTCAGGACCTCTATATCAGGCGGTGTGAAAGGAAATCCCAGAAAATCGTTAAAGACTCCAACCACCCAAGCCATAGACTGTTCTCTCTGCTTCCCCTCGGCAAGCAGAACCGTTGCATCAATTCTGACACCAACAGGCTCCTGAACAGCTTCTGTCCCCATGAAATAAGTCTGCTAAATAGCTAATCAAATATCTAACAATGGCTACATGGACTATCTGAGTTATCCTTTGTGTTTTCCTCTCTTATTTCTGTACTGTCTCTATGCACACTCACAGGGTCCTACACACTATGCACACTGATACTCCAACACATATACAAACAGTCACCCCATCATTTGCTCACATGCACATAATATGCACACACATTTAAACTGACTCTACACACACCCACTCAAATATACATCATATACTGTACACTGCTGCTACTCTGTTTATCATATATCCGGATGCCTAGTCACCTTGCCACTTACTCCTGCACATTGTAAATATGATGCCGGAACTGACCCTGTGTATATCGTATGCTTACTTACTTTATTGTGTTCTTCTTATTTGTTTTTTTTAATATCTTGTGTGTCTTTCTTCTACCTGGTTATTTTTGAGTGTCAAATGGTTTTTGATTATTGCATTGTTGGAGTTAGACCTTTGAAAAAAGGCAATTTCACTGTACATATGATATTAAAACTTGATACTTGGAAGTGGTGAAACAAAATCATGTGAAAAATGAAAGTGTTGGGAAGAAATGTCACAGTGTTTTTTTGTTTTGTTACCACGTGTCTTTTAAAACTTATTTGAGGGGTGAGGGAGTTTTTTTTTATACTGTTTATTTGAAATTGTAATGATTTAGCGGGTGTACACGTCTTTCGGAATTCGGAAGGGGATGGTTCACTCGGGCCAAACACTTGAATGAAACTTGCAAAGTCTTGACCCTGCTACCTGTCTTATTTCTCATATCTTTTCTCATCTCGCTGCAGAACATCATTAAGTAGCCGATACAATTACGCAAGATTTTAGTTCTGGGCTCCGGGCAGCCGAGCGGAAATGGAGGAAAACTCGCCTCCCTGCGGACCTGGCATCCTTTCACTCCCTCCTCTCTACATTTTCCTCTTCTGTCGCTGCTGCTAAAGCCACTTTCTACCACTCTAAATTCCAAGCATCTGCCTCTAACCCTAGGAAGCTCTTTGCCACCTTCTCCTCCCTCCTGAATCCTCCTCCCCCTCCCCCCCCCTCCTCCCTCTCTGCAGATGACTTCGTCAACCATTTTGAAAAGAAGGTCGACGACATCCGATCCTCGTTTGCTAAGTCAAACGACACCGCTGGTTCTGCTCACACTGCCCTACCCTGTGCTCTGACCTCTTTCTCCCTCTCTCTCCAGATGAAATCTCGCGTCTTGTGACGGCCGGCCGCCCAACAACCTGCCCGCTTGACCCTATCCCCTCCTCTCTTCTCCAGACCATTTCCGGAGACCTTCTCCCTTACCTCACCTCGCTCATCAACTCATCCCTGACCGCTGGCTACGTCCCTTCCGTCTTCAAGAGAGCGAGAGTTGCACCCCTTCTGAAAAAAACTACACTCGATCCCTCCGATGTCAACAACTACAGACCAGTATCCCTTCTTTCTTTTCTCTCCAAAACTCTTGAACGTGCCGTCCTTGGCCAGCTCTCCCGCTATCTCTCTCAGAATGACCTTCTTGATCCAAATCAGTCAGGTTTCAAGACTAGTCATTCAACTGAGACTGCTCTTCTCTGTATCACGGAGGCGCTCCGCACTGCTAAAGCTAACTCTCTCTCCTCTGCTCTCATCCTTCTAGACCTATCGGCTGCCTTCGATACTGTGAACCATCAGATCCTCCTCTCCACCCTCTCCGAGTTGGGCATCTCCGGCGCGGCCCACGCTTGGATTGCGTCCTACCTGACATGTCGCTCCTACCAGGTGGCGTGGCGAGAATCCGTCTCCTCACCACGTGCTCTCACCACTGGTGTCCCCAGGGCTCTGTTCTAGGCCCTCTCCTATTCTCGCTATACACCAAGTCACTTGGCTCT
>NC_088406.1:65238471-65305651 GCF_034236695.1 Oncorhynchus nerka | reverse complement strand
GTCATAACCTCACATGGTCTCTCCTATCATTGCTATGCAGACGACACACAATTAATCTTCTCCTTTCCCCCTTCTGATGACCAGGTGGCGAATCGCATCTCTGCATGTCTGGCAGACATATCAGTGTGGATGACGGATCACCACCTCAAGCTGAACCTCGGCAAGACGGAGCTGCTCTTCCTCCCGGGAAGGACTGCCCGTTCCATGATCTCGCCATCACGGTTGACAACTCCACTGTGTCCTCCTCCCAGAGCACTAAGAACCTTGGCGTGATCCTGGACAACACCCTGTCGTTCTCAACTAACATCAAGGCGGTGGCCCGTTCCTGTAGGTTCATGCTCTACAACATCCGCAGAGTACGACCCTGCCTCACACAGGAAGCGGCGCAGGTCCTAATCCAGGCACTTGTCATCTCCCGTCTGGATTACTGCAACTCGCTGTTGGCTGGGCTCCCTGCCTGTGCCATTAAACCCCTACAACTCATCCAGAACGCCGCAGCCCGTCTGGTGTTCAACCTTCCCAAGTTCTCTCACGTCACCCCGCTCCTCCGCTCTCTCCACTGGCTTCCAGTTGAAGCTCGCATCCGCTACAAGACCATGGTGCTTGCCTACGGAGCTGTGAGGGGAACGGCACCTCAGTACCTCCAGGCTCTGATCAGGCCCTACACCCAAACAAGGGCACTGCGTTCATCCACCTCTGGCCTGCTCGCCTCCCTACCACTGAGGAAGTACAGTTCCCGCTCAGCCCAGTCAAAACTGTTCGCTGCTCTGGCCCCCCAATGGTGGAACAAACTCCCTCACGACGCCAGGACAGCGGAGTCAATCACCACCTTCCGGAGACACCTGAAACCCCACCTCTTTAAGGAATACCTAGGATAGGATAAAGTAATCCTTCTCACCCCCCTTAAAAGATTTAGATGCACTATTGTAAAGTGGCTGCTCCACTGGATGTCATAAGGTGAATGCACCAATTTGTAAGTCGCTCTGGATAAGAGCGTCTGCTAAATGACTTAAATGTAAATGTAAATGTAAATGAGATAGTTAGACCCAGTCCATCCTTAATAAAACATTCCACATAGCAGGGCATATTCTCTTCAAGCATACTTAACATCACTTAGTGTTGTCATAACCAGTGGATGACATTTGCATGTCTGGTGTGGACCATCATGTGATGGGCATCATCAGTTTACAGATTTGAGCGACAGGTTGTTTTGGTCAGGGTGCATGACTGAGTGACTGAGGTTGTTTTGGTCAGGGTGCATGACTGAGTGACTGTGTGTTGTCTGCACTCCGGCTTCAACTTGTCAACCTAACGTCTCCTCTACACCTTCCAAATGAGAGGAGACCTCTCTCTGTTCAGGTTTGTTAATTTTGTTAATTTTATTTCATGTTTTTTTTAAAACAATTTGTTCAATTCGATAATTTCATTAGATATGTTAAACAATACATTGAGTAGGTATGTCCTTTTGTGCTGATATTAATTAATTACCTGATTTGACAGAGTTTAAATGGAATTGAACCTAACCTAGTATGTTCCTTTGATTGGTTAATGAATAATTGATTCATGTTTTAACGTGCTATTACAACAAACGAATCCTAGTGACAAATATTTCTTGTTGTAGAATATTGAAGCTCACACATCCGTCCAGAAGGAGAAGAGGTCAATATCTCAGAGACAAACAGCTCTTCAGTAATTGTCCTCTATGCACAACTCACATCCATCTCCACTACTTCTTACGCAATCAAACTCATCCTGGATCTCCACACCAATGTCTACATCCTCTGGCTGATAGAGACAGGAGCTGGAGGGACTATGGCCTCAGATTTCTCTCAACCTGACCGTGTCTGACATCCTCTTCTGTCTGTCTTCTGTCTTATTCTTGTCTATATACACATTCTTACATGTTCTATTGGTTTCATGAACACAGGCCGGGCCATGTTTCAAACTTATGTCTGTGTGGAGCGCTACCTGGCAGTGGTTCATCCTGTGGTCTACCTGAAGTCCAAACCCCTGAGATACAGACAGGGTGGGGTGTTGTGTGGTTGATGGTGTTGGGTCCTGTTTGTTCTGTATGCTTCTGATTCCAAAATCAATATACTACTACGCTTTCTTGGTTCAGGACCTCATCCTGATGTTTGTGATGTCATTCTGCTGCCTCTCAGTTCTCAGGGCTCTGAAACGCCCTGGTCTGGGGGAAGGGGAGAGAGAGGGGACAATAACATGAGATGAAGGCTTTTAAAATCATTAGGATTATTCTTCTGTCTATTATGGTGAACTACTTCACTATGATTGTAATTATGTCTTTGTACAATGTCTTCGATCCAGTTGTGTTCTATTTGTCTCTATCCATTTGTTCCTCCATCAGTGTGATCTGTGGGTTTATAAGGAAGATGTGCCCCATATAAGGAAGATGTGACTTCCTTATATGGGGCACTCAAACCTGCTCACTACTTTCAGCAACCAAGCTACTAGAAATCTGTCATTTTAAAAAGGAGACATTCAGCAATTGAACAGTTCGTTGACCACTAGAGAGTTGGCATCCAAAGTTGTGAAAGTTTCCAACTTTATGCAACTTATCATCAATATGACCGTGCGATAGCCAATTGGAGCAGTGATAGTCTCGCTAACTAGCTTTGACACTGTGCTGGATAGGCTAACAACCAACGTGTTGTTTTACATGCAGTTCAGATGATAAACTGCTGAGTGGAGGTTTTGGCAACAAGTTAGCTGCAGGTATGAGTGCTCTGTTAGATGTCACTGCTGTCAAGCATGGCATCGACAATATATATTTTTTTACTTCATATGATTTCTGTAAGCAGGAGGAGGTTGACCAACTCTGTGGGTCTTTATAACCACTATCACTGTTAATTGTAGATCTCCAAATCCTTTACAACTGCTCTTAGATTATAATCTGTTTATAAATGCTGACCAGGAAACTCCCCAAAATAATTATCTACTATTTCATATAATTGAGGCATCTAAGAAAGAGAATGTGTCCATTTGTTTGGATGTAGGTCTAGTTCATCATGGACAAATTGCATGTTCAGTTTTTACTTTGGAAACACTGTTTGATAGATTTGCAGATAAACTTGTGGTATAATAACTTTTTAATAATTAATACTAACTATCTATTTTTGGTATTTTTTATGACAAAGCTATTATCTGAATTATTAGTCTGTAGATTTTCACTCCATTTTCTTATTTCCAATAAAGGCTGAAGCTGAGTACACACCTTTGTCTGTCTTGTTAGATAATAATACCAGCATCATTTATATAAGTGACAGATTTGACCTGACCTGGTCAGAAATAACTCGGGGCCCCATCCATCCATAACACTTTCCACAGAGCCCAGCAAATTCTCTTGAGTCATACTAAAGTGTTGTCATAAACAATGGATTACATTTGCATGTCAGGTGTGGTCCATCAAGTGATGTGATGGGCAGCATCAGTTTACTGACGGGAGCCACTGAGGTGTGTGGGTGAGTGGTTGTGTGTTGTATTCCTCAAAGATGAAATTGCATTGAATCAAATGAATCACATCCAATGATTTAACACCAATAGGGCAGAGTGCCATTAATACTACTATGTGAGGAAGCTACAGCTAATGTCAGGATTTGGCCAGGATTGTTCAGGTTTTGGTCACTAGATGCCCCCATTGTGCTTTTTTGACGTTTTGTTTTCCCCTTGTTCTAGTTATTAGTTACACCTGTGCCTCACTTCCCTTGAATGTATTTAATAAACCCTTAGTGTTCCTCAGTTCTTTGCTCTGTGTTTGTATGTTAGCACCCAGCCCCAGCCATGCTGTGAACTTTTGTTGCTCTAGTTGGATTTTCTTGTGGTACTCTGGTTTTGTTCTTGTTTATTTTTTATTATTCTTTTGAGGTTTGTTTTTTCCCTGCTGTTCTTACCACTTTGTGGATTTTCCTTTTTTCTCTTGTAATTACTTTTGACGTTGTGGATTTATATTTTTGCCTGAAGATCTTTTCCCTTTTTCTTGATTAAATCACCGTCTCTAGTACTGCTGTGTCTGCCTCATCTTCTGGGTTCTGCCGACTATTAGTGGCTCAGTTTACTAAGTGACTGTTTCTCACACCGGAGACCCGAGTTCGTAACCGGGTCCTGACAAAAACACAGAGCCAACAAAATGAACCCAGAGGCAGCCAATACCCAGGACTTTTTTCCCATGCTGTCCCACCACGAGTGTCCAACGCCACGAAGCTGCTCTGGTTCAGCAAGAGGCCTTAATGGCTAGACATTCTCAACTTCTGTCGGAGATGCTGACTTCCATAAAGCAGATATCTGATCGACTTTCCCCGGCAACCGCTCCTGCCCCAGTACATCAGATTCAAGTGCCTGTGGCAGTTAACCCCCTGGCTGAACCTCGTCTGCCGCCTCCCCAACAGTTCTCAGGTGATCTGAGTGCTTGTAAGGGGTTTTTCAGCCAATGTTCTCTCTCCTTCGAGCTGCGTCCTTTCCCACCGACCATTCCAAGATCGCAAATATCATCACCCTGCTGTCGGAAAAAGCCCTAGCCTGGGCTACTGCTGTGTGGCATGCCCAAAGTCCCTGCTGTGCCAGCTACTCTACCTTTGCTGAAGAATTCAAGCGAGTGTTTCAAGGTCCTACCAGCGGCTCTGACTCAGCCAAACAGCTCCTGACTCTCCGCCAAGGTCGGCGCAGCGTGACGGACTATGCCATCCAGTTCCGCACGGTGGCAGCAGCGAGTGGCTGGAACGACGAGGCGCTCACAGTGTGCTTTTTGAAGGGTCTTTCCGACACCATCCAAGATGAACTGGCCACTCGGGAACCACCGGACAACCTCGAGTCTCTGATCAAGTTGGCCTCGTGCATAGACCAGCGTCTGAGAGAGAACTCAACCGTAGACCTCTCACCCTAGCTCCTTTCGGTCCCAGCTCCGAGTCTCCACCTTTATCCTCGCTGGCTCCACCGGAACTCATGCAGATTGGACGCATTTCCCAGGCTGAGAGCGACCGCCGGATGAGGGAGCGATGCTGTCTATATTGCGGCAAACCGGGCCATTTCCGCTCCACGTGTCCTGGGCTCCAGGGAAACGTACTGTCCCGTGCAGGCCTGGGAGGACTGTAACGGGAAACATAACCTCCTCCCATCCATCCAACTCCCGCCTGCTCATTCCAGTTTATCCTCACCTATAGACCCGGGTCGAAGAATCTCAAACCGGACGCCTTGTCATGAGTCTACGCTCCTGCCATTCGAGAAGATACTGACATGCCTGTCCTTCCTTGCGCTAAGATCGTTGCTCCGATCTCGTGGCAAGTTGAGGATACCGTGAAACGAGCTCAAGCCATCGAACCTAAAGGAGGTCCTGCCAATCGGTTGTTTGTTCCCAAGGCAGCGAGGACCCAGGTCCTTCTGTGGGGGCACTCCTCTCGCCTCACCTGTCACCCGGGCGTAGGTCGCACCTTGGAGTTCATCCAGTGAAAGTTCTGGTGGCCCACCATAAAAGAAGACTTTGCCACTTTCGTCAAGGCCTGTCCCGTGTGCTGCCAGGGCAAATCTTCTCACCTCCACCTTCAAGGACTCCTTCACCCTTTATCTATTCACCACCAAACCTGGTCCCTGTCAGGACCCGGTTGCGAACCCGGGTCGCCGGTGTGAGAAACAGTCACTTAGCAAACTGAGCCACTAATAGTCGGCAGAACCCAGAAGATGAGGCAGACACAGCAGTACTTGAGACAGTGTTTTAATAAAGTAAAAAGGAAAGTTCTTTGACAAAAATATAAATCCACAACGTCAAAAGTCATTCCAAGAGAACAAAGGTAATCCTCCAAGTCAAAAAGGTAAATCCACAAGGTGGTTGGTACAGAAGAAAAAAGCCTAAAAAGATCATCAAAAATAAATAAACAAGAACAAAAACAGAGTACCACAAGAGAGTCCAACTGGAGCAACAAATGTTCACAGCATCACTGGGGTTGGATGCTACATTCAAACACAGAGCAAAGAACTGAGGAAAACTAAGAGTTTAAATACAATCAAGGGAAACGAGGCACAGGTGCAAATAATAACTGGGAACAAGGGAAAACAAAAGGGTCAAAAGGCACAATGGGGGCATCTAGTGACCAAAACCGGAACAACCCTGGCCAAATCCTGACAGTCCCATATCTCGATGGACTTTATTACTGGCCCTCCTCCGTCCCATGGTAGTACTACTATCCTAGTCATCATTGACAGGTTTTCTAAGGCGGCCAGGTTCGTCCTCTTGACTAAGTTACCTTCTGCCAAGGAAACGGCTGAGTTGGTGCTCCGGTGACCATGTGCTCCGAGTCCTCGGCATTCCTCAAGATATGGTTTCCGACAGAGGTCCCCAGTTCACCTCAATGTTTTGGAAGGCCTTCTGCCAACTCATAGGGGCCACTGCCAGTCTATCTTCAGGGTACCACCCGGAGTCCAACGGCCAAACCGAGAGGATGAATCAAGAGCTGGAAACCACCCTCAGATGTATGGTCTCCAACAACCCATCCACATGGACGTCCTTCATTGTCTGAGCCGAGTACGCGCACAACACCTTGCGCTCCTCCGCCACTGGTATGTCCCCGCACGAGTGTCAGTTTGGCTATGCCCCTCCATTGTTCCCGGACCAGGAGGCAGAAGTCAGAGTGCCTTCAGCCTTGAGGTTCATTAGACGCTGTCGGCTTACGTGGAAGAAGACTGTTGCAGGAATTAAATTCCTCTATGTTTTAACACCCAATTAAAATGAAACACTCTGTCAATTCATAAGGATTTGTATGACCCTTATTTTATAAAAATGGACAGAGCCCAGTCTTAAAGTCAAACAGCAGATTTTATTCACGAGAGTACTGCTCCTTACACATTTTACCACAGGTTATAAACTGAAAATGACGTCAGTGTTTTCTAAATGTTCTGTCTCTTCTTGACACTGGTAGAAAGGCTCTATAGTTCTCAAGCCTTCCCACCTCGCCTAGAGCCAAGGTCAGCCAGTGTAGATAAGCATTCTAGCCAGTCTGGCGATATAGTTCATTCATTTCTACCAAGGAACAGACAGTCATTGTCCTAATTCTTGATTATATTTACACACATTATATTCAGTACTAGGATTAAAAAGAAAATTCATACATATACAGTAACATAATAGTATTCTGACTAGTACATATACAGTAACATAATAGTATTCTGATTGAAATGTATACATAATTAGTCATCATTGATAAAAATTCCCTTAACAAAGACCCGTCTTAATCTTCTGCGTTCCTCACAGCAGTACCAACGACAAGCCAACAGACGTCACCGTCCTGGGCCTACCATGCGCCTCAGCCAGAGAGTCTGGCTCTCAACTAAGAACTTAGCGCTACGGGTGGAGTCTCGCAAGCTGTCCCAGAAATACATTGGTCCCTTTAAGGTTGCCAGGAGAGTGAATCCCGTTACTTATCGCCTGCACTTACCCAGATCCCTTAAGATTAATCCCACATTTCACATTTCTTTATTAAAACCTGTTGTCTTTTCTCCCCTTATCCCAGCAGGCAGACCTCCCCCTCCGCCCATGTCATCGGAGGCCAGTCGGCTTATACCGTCCATCGGATACTGGATTCCCGCCGGGTGCAGCGGTCCTGGCAGTATCTGGTGGACTGGGAAGGCTACGGTCCCGAGGAGTGCTCCTGGGTTCCTGCCAAAGACATACTGGACCCTGACCTCATTCGTCAGTTCAGGGTCCTCCACCCTGAGAAGGCTGGTAGGAACGTCAGGAGCCGTCCTAGGGGGGGGGGGGGGGGGTTCTTGAGGTACTCTGGTTTTGTTCTTGATTATTTTTGATTATTCTTTTGAGGTTTGTTTTTTCCCTGCTGTTCTTACCACTTTGTGGATTTTCCTTGTGTCTTGGAGGATATACATTTTTTCTCTTGTAATTACTTTTGACATTGTGGATTTATATTTTTGCCTGAAGATCTTTTCCTTTTTCTTTATTAAATCACCGTCTCTAGCATTGCTGTGTCTGCCTCATCTTCTGGGTTCTGCCGACTATTAATGACTCAGTTTACTAAGTGACTGTTTCTCACACCGGAGACCCGAGTTCATAACCTGGTCCTGACAGCTAACAAAGACAGAGCAAATGTCAGAGGACACAACATTGACCTTTGCATACACATGTTGGACTCCTTAGAACTCTATCTACAGTAAGCCTTGAATAGAACTTGTGTTTCTTCTAGCATATCAAGAAAATATATTATTATCTGCTAGGATGTAGTACCACCAACCAAATCTGTGTTTAACAAATAGGCCCACAGTAGCAACAGCAACACATCATCATCAATCATATTTATACGTGTGGTTCCTGTCACACTGAGTAGGATATTTGCATGACATGTGGTCCTTGGGTGTAGCTACAGAGGTTGTCAATGTGATATGCCACACAGGTGTGTTGGCGGGTAGTTGATACAGCCAATAGATGTCCCTAGCTCAGTTCTAAGGAGAGACACAATCGCAAATCAACAGAGAAGAGAGGACACACCAATCACAGAGGTGAGGTTTGATGATTATTTTCAGTCACTGATATTAGCAGTGTAACTGAGTGAAATGCTTGTATTTCAATTCCTTTCAATTCAATATACGTTATTTTTTGTCAGAAAATGCAGGCATTGACTGATTTTCTGAATTATGTTTTTATAACGTGCCTTTGATATGAAGACTTAACGTGGTGGTGTTATTGTCACCTCTCTCTTTCTCTCTCTCTCTGTCTCTTTTGCACTGATCATTGGAATGTTAAAGCCGGTACTTCCAAACTGAAAAAACATGAACTCCTCCAACCGTTCTTCTGTCGTCTTTGGCCATCTGGAGCCTGATTATACTTTCTCAACTCCTTGCTATGCAGTCAACCTCATCCTGAGTCTACCCACCAATGGCTACGTGCTGTGGTTGATACTGACCGGAGCCGGAGGGACGATGGCCTCAGAGTTCTTCGCTCTCAACTTGGCTGTATCTGAGATCCTCTTCTGCCTGTCTGCTGTCTTTGTCTTTGTCTACATGCATCGCCCTATTCCTCCTCTTCTAGCTCTAGCAGTATTCTTTAGTGGTTTTATAATCCCAGGCCGCCCCCTGTTCCAGTGCTGTATATGTTTTGAGCGATACCTGGCAGTTGTCCACCCTGTGGTCTTCCTGAAGTACAGACCCCTGAGATACAAGGTGGGGTGTTCTGGATTGGTTTGGCTGTATTTGATTGGATTCTGTTTTACTACTATGTTTGTAAAAGAACAACAAATTGTCATATATTATGTGTCTTTGTGTGAAGTTCTGGCCTTACTTTCATTGATGTTATTCTGCTGCCTCTCAGTTCTCAGGGCTCTGAAACAGCCTGGGCCGGGAGAAGGGGAGAGAGAGAGGGAGGGGACAAATAAGATGAAGATGAGGGCGTTTAAGATCATTTTGATTATCATGGTGTCTATGATGGTAAACTACCTTCCATGGGTAATGGTTTTCCCTTTTATTGGAATCTTAGATTTGGGGCAGTTCCTTTATGCCACATATATTTGTCTCTTCATCAGTGTGGTCAGTGGGTTTGTGCAGCCCCTCCTCTACCTCCACAGGGCTGGGAAACTTCCCTGTATCAGAGGTCTCTGAGTGAGAGTTGATACCCCCCTAGTTTCACCTGATACAGCGGGCTAATTGTAACCTTTTTGTCTACAAATGTTAGGTGATTATTTGTAAAGAGGTTGTGTAGTTGTAGACAATATAGATGTGTTTTGATTAGGGTTGCAATATTCCCAGAACTTTACAAAAAAAGAGTCGGATGTTTCCAGTTGTCAGTTTCGAATAATTAGGAAATCCAGAATTTTGAAACACATTGTTTGACTAATTCTGTCTTGTCTGGAAATGTTACATATCAATGTTCTTGCTAGTTCTTCACATGTCATCTTTGTGTCTGTATTTAATAGTGCGATGGGGACAATAAGACCCACATTTTTTTTTAAATATGTGTATATTACATTTTCTTTCTTTTGTTATTCTTCATATTCAATAAAAGCTTGATGACCTAACTCGTTTATTTTACTTTTTGGAGAGGATAAACAATCTGGCAATCATTAAGCTTGAAAACTTTACAAAACTATTAGTAGTCTTTGCATACACATTTGAGTCTCTTAGATGGGTTTGGGTCCAGTCAGAGTAAATCGGCTATTTGCATGTCAAGTCAAGGGAAATATGATATACTCCACATGAGTGCAGGCAGGCCGGTGGGGGAGACACTCTTCTTGTTTGTGCTCTTTTTTCTACATCCTAAATTGCTCCCTGTACTCTATAAAGGGCTCTGTTCAAATATGTGCACTATATAGGAAATGGGATGCCATTTTGGATGCAGATTGATTAAATCATCAGTGTGACCAAACACACAGGGGGAGTAGAGAAGGGTCGGGTAGAGCAAATCAAAAATCAAATCAAATGTATTTATATAGCCCTTCGTACATCAGCTGATATCTCAAAGTGCTGTACAGAAACCCAGCCTAAAACCTCAAACAGCAAGCAATGCAGGTGTAGAAGCACGGTGGCTAGGAAAAACTCCCTAGAAAGGCCAAAACCTAGGAAGAAACCTAGAGAGGAACCAGGCTATGTGGGGTGGCCAGTCCTCTTCTGGCTGTGCCGGGTGGAGATTATAACAGAACATGGCCAAGATGTTCAAATGTTTATAAATGACCAGCATGGTCGTATAATAATAAGGCAGAACAGTTGAAACTGGAGTAGCAGCACGGTCAGGTGGACTGGGGACAGCAAGGAGTCATCATGTCAGGTAGTCCTGGGGCATGGTCCTAGGGCTCAGGTCCTCCGAGAGAGAGAAAGAAAGAGAGAGCATATGTGGGGTGGCCAGTCCTCTTCTGGCTGTGCTGGGTGGAGATTATAACAGAACATGGCCAAGATGTTAAAATGTTCATAAATGACCAGCATGGTCGAATAATAATAAGGCAGAACAGTTGAAACTGGAGCAGCAGCACGGCCAAGTGGACTGGGGACAGCAAGGAGTCATCATGTCAGGTAGTCCTGGGGCATGGTCCTAGGGCTCAGGTCAGTTGAAACTGGAGCAGCAGCACGGCCAGGTGGACTGGGGACAACTGGGGACCGTGCTGCTGCTCCAGTCATCATGTCAGGTAGTCCTGGGGCATGGTCCCCTAGGGCTCAGGTCCTCCGAGAGAGAGAAAGAAAGAGAGAAGGAGATAATTAGAGAACGCACACTTAGATTCACACAGGACACCGAATAGGACAGGAGAAGTACTCCAGATATAACAAACTGACCCTAGCCCCCCGACACATAAACTACTGCAGCATAAATACTGGAGGCTGAGACAGGAGGGGTCAGGAGACACTCTGGCCCCATCCGAGGACACCCCCGGACAGGGCCAAACAGGAAGGATATAACCCCACCCACTTTGCCAAAGCACAGCCCCCACACCACTAGAGGGACATCTTCAACCACCAACTTACCATCCTGAGACAAGGCTGAGTATAGCCCACAAAGATCTCCGCCATGGCACAACCCAAGGGGGGGGGCGCCAACCCAGACAGGATGACCACATCAGTGAATCAACCCACTCAGGTGACGCACCCCTTCCAGGGACGGCATGAGAGAGCCCCAGTAAGCCAGTGACTCAGCCCCTGTAATAGGGTTAGAGGCAGAGAATCCCAGTGGAAAGAGGGGAACCGCCCAGGCAGAGACAGCAAGGGCGGTTCGTTGCTCCAGAGCCTTTCCGTTCACCTTCCCACTCCTGGGCCAGACTACACTCAATCATATGACCCACTGAAGAGATGAGTCTTCAGTAAAGACTTAAAGGTTGAGACCGAGTTTGCGTCTCTGACATGGGTAGGCAGACCGTTCCATAAAAATGAAGCTCTATAGGAGAAAGCCCTGCCTCCAGCTGTTTGCTTAGAAATTCTAGGGACAATTAGGAGGCCTGCGTCTTGTGACCGTAGCGTACGTGTAGGTATGTACGGCAGGACCAAATCAGAGAGATAGGTAGGAGCAAGCCCATGTAATGCTTTGTAGGTTAGCAGTAAAACCTTGAAATCAGCCCTTGCTTTGACAGAGGTCCAGCGTCTGTGACCGGCACAACCACACCACATCCAAGAGGGCAGGGACGCTCCATCCATACAGGTTAGCCAAACGTTTGTTTTTTATTTAAACAATTTGAATTCAAACCCCAATTTAAGTAGTTTGTGAATAAAAAAACATGTTAAGACCATGCACTGAAATTTTATTTCCCCTTAATCAAATAGCAATACCCTTTTACCAGTTGACTGTAGACACAAATAATATAATTTTGTGTATATATGTTATTCGGAAATATTATATTAAAATGCGCAAATTATGTGATGTTGGATTAATTCAGCCTTCATATTTTGTTTTCCTTTTGTTATGACACTTCAGTACGGAACTTACTCCGAGCAAATTTAGGAAAAACACATTTTCCATATTTCTGTAAAATAGTAAAGATTGCCTTGTTGACAAATTTTTCAAAAAAGAACATTTTAATTAGAATAAAACATTTACAACATATCTGTCACACCCTGACCTTGTTCCTTGTTATTTTGGTTAGGTCAGGGTGTGACATGGGTGATGTATGTGTTTTGTCTTGTCTAGGGGTTTTGTATGTTTATGGGGCTGTTCACCTTTCTAGGTGTTTATGTAAGTCTATGGTTGCCTAGATTGGTTCTCAATTAGAGGCAGGTGCTTATCGTTGTCTCTGATTGGGAACCATATTTAGGCAGCCATGTTCTTTGGGTATTTTGTGGGTGATTGTTTCAACGTTGTTGTTTTGAAATTTGTGTTCATGTTGAGTTTTCACATTAAATACCATGGACACTTACCACGCCGCATATTGGTCTGATCCTTGTTTCACCTCTTCAGAGGAGGAAATCTGCCATGACAACATCAATAAATCCAACAAGATAACAACACAGAAGTTTTAAGTACACTGAAATGTAGACTATCAAGTGCCAGACACCCTTTTTGACCCAATCGCCATCTCTTCAAAGTAAGTTATTACATATAGTCCAGTTTGTTACATTCTATATGAAAAAGGACATTTAAAACCTCAAAGTCCTTTGTTTAGGGGGTCTGCATGGTTCGCTACCAGTTCTGATCAATCACTTTTGCTTAAAAAAAAGTCTGTGCACAACGTAGAGCAATATGGCCCTAGTTCCCACGGACGCAGTAGTACATGTTTTGCACCTGTGGGACATAGAATTTGAAATATGAAACCACTTGACGCTGCGATGTCACTCCAACCATTTAATTAGCTCTTCCAACTGTCCATTAACTCCTGGCTGAAATCTACATGACACCCACTGACAAAGCACATGCCTCCAATCCCTACATCGTAGCACAGCACGAGAGTATCTTCATTATTACGATAGCGCCGGAGGGTATTTGTTTTGCATTATTCCTAACTTGTTTTGTACATAATGTTGCTGCTACCGTGTCTTATGACTGAAAAGAGCTTCTGGACATCAGAACTGGGATTATTCAATTCAAATTGGATGAGGAGTTCTTCAATGAGTCAGACGCAAGGGATATACTGCAGACACCTGATCAGGCCCCGATCCCCGTGATTCGCTGGAGAAGGAAACAGAGATTTTGAGGCAGGATCAGGGAACCTTGCGAGGATCAGGCCACAAGTGGCTAATCTGCCCTTGCCTTCCGTTCTGCTAGCTAACATTCAATCGCTGGAAAATAAATGGGACGAACTGAAAGCACATATCCTACTAACCGGACATTAAAAACTGTAATTTCTTATGTTTCACCGAGTCAGGGCTGAATGAAGAAATTAAGAAAATACAGTTGGGGGTGTGGTTTCAACATGGCTAAGTAAAGACGTGCTCCGAGGCCTCTCCACTAAGGGCTGATACTTTTCTGTTTGAACCTTTTATCTATCAAAACATTTACATTTACATTTAAGTCATTTAGCAGACGCTCTTATCCAGAGCGACTTACAAATTGGTGCGTTCACCTTAAGACATCCAGTGGAACAGCCACTTTACAATAGTGCATCTAAATCTTTTAAGGGGGGGTGAGAAGGATTACTTTATCCTATCCTAGGTATTCCTGAAAGAGGTGGGGTTTCAGGTGTCTCCGGAAGGTGGTGATTGACTCCGCTGTCCTGGCGTCGTGAGGGAGTTTGTTCCACCATTGGGGGGCCAGAGCAGCGAACAGTTTTGACTGGGCTGCGCGGGAACTGTACTTCCTCAGTGGTAGGGAGGCGAGCAGGCCAGAGGTGGATGAACGCAGTGCCCTTGTTTGGGTGTAGGGCCTGATCAGAGCCTGGAGGTACTGAGGTGCCGTTCCCCTCACAGCTCCGTAGGCAAGCACCATGGTCTTGTAGCGGATGCGAGCTTCAACTGGAAGCCAGTGGAGAGAGCGGAGGAGCGGGGTGACGTGAGAGAACTTGGGAAGGTTGAACACCAGACGGGCTGCGGCGTTCTGGATGAGTTGTAGGGGTTTAATGGCACAGGCAGGGAGCCCAGCCAACAGCGAGTTGCAGTAATCCAGACGGGAGATGACAAGTGCCTGGATTAGGACCTGCGCTGCTTCCTGTGTGAGGCAGGGTCGTACTCTGCGGATGTTGTAGAGCATGAACCTACAAGAACGGGCCACCGCCATGATGTTAGTTGAGAACGACAGGGTGTTGTCCAGGATCACGCCAAGGTTCTTAGCGCTCTGGGAGGAGGACACAATGGAGTTGTCAACCGTGATGGCGAGATCATGGAACGGGCAGTCCTTCCCCGGGAGGAAGAGCAGCTCCGTCTTGCCGAGGTTCAGCTTGAGGTGGTGATCCGTCATCCACACTGATATGTCTGCCAGACATGCAGAGATGCGATTCGCCACCTGGTCATCAGAAGGGGGAAAGGAGAAGATTAATTGTGTGTCGTCTGCATAGCAATGATAGGAGAGACCATGTGAGGTTATGACAGAGCCAAGTGACTTGGTGTATAGCGAGAATAGGAGAGGGCCTAGAACAGAGCCCTGGGGGACGCCAGTGGTGAGAGCGCGTGGTGAGGAGACAGATTCTCGCCACGCCACCTGGTAGGAGCGACCTGTCAGGTAGGACGCAATCCAAGCGTGGGCCGCGCCGGAGATGCCCAACTCGGAGAGGGTGGAGAGGAGGATCTGATGGTTCACAGTATCGAAGGCAGCCGATAGGTCTAGAAGGATGAGAGCAGAGGAGAGAGAGTTAGCTTTAGCAGTGCGGAGGGCCTCCGTGATACAGAGAAGAGCAGTCTCAGTTGAATGACTAGTCTTGAAACCAGACTGATTTGGATCAAGAAGGTCATTCTGAGAGAGATAGCGGGAGAGCTGGCCAAGGACGGCACGTTCAAGAGTTTTGGAGAGAAAAGAAAGAAGGGATACTGGTCTGTAGTTGTTGACATCGGAGGGATCGAGTGTAGGTTTTTTCAGAAGGGGTGCAACTCTCGCTCTCTTGAAGACAGAAGGGACGTAGCCAGCGGTCAGGGATGAGTTGATGAGCGAGGTGAGGTAAGGTAAAACGAGAACACATTTTACACACCTACTGACTCTAGCAACATTCGGGTTACATTATTGGATATGTCTGGAACCAGGAAAATGAGACAAAACGGTAAACAAGAAGACACGACAAAGACTAGAAAAATTATGGCGGATGCTAACGTTATGGAGATGCTAGTCACCATCTGTGCAGAAATGGCTACACTACGCTCTGATTTCATGACGGACTTCGCTCCTCTGTGTCAAGTCTACAAGCTGAAATTATGACAGAAGTCCAGTCAGCTATGGCAACACTACAAATAACTTTCGCAACACAAACACCAAAAATAAAGGATATGGAAACGTCATTGACCAACATAGATAAGTGGTCACATTAGCGCTGTATTACCTTTAATCCCAAAAAATGTGCATTAACTCAAAGAGCGTTGTGGCCTCAACGCAATCTTGTTTCTTGGCTAAAAGTACATTTGGCCACCCCTGTGCTCATCGAGTTTCATCTTTGAAGTCTGTTCCATTTACAAGAAAAGGCCATGTCCATTTGGTTATAAAATGTCCATTTGCCATATAGAGTCAGTTTTATTTTGTATTATTTCATTTTTTCTTATTACTTTAAGGTATTTTTCTTAAGCTGCATTGTTGTTTAAGGGTGTGTAAGTAAGCATTTCACTGTTGTATTCGGTGCATGTGACAAAATACATTTGATTTGATCAGTCAGTAGGTAGTATTGTTTTTGATTCACGTACTGTAAGCTTCTTGTGTTTTGTTTATCGACATTTATCATTATTAAACTCACCTTCTGCACCTGTTTCCTTACTCCCAGCATATATACGTTACAGAATACTACCTCTACATATGGAAGCAGCAGAAGATAAAACCATCTTCCAGACGGTCAACAAACAGGGTCATCTACTCCACCAACATCACGACCAGCTGGCGCAACTAGGTACAGCCATGGAGGAGGTCCTCCGCATTCTCCACCGCCTCGACACGACCAGAGAAGATATTTGCACCATTATCAGAGGGCCTCCTATCACGAGTCGTCACAGTGAGCCAGTCCCCCAGCTTACCCAGCAGTTTGCCCAGGTCAGCAATGCCCGACTGTCCCTTACGGAGTATGATGGTACTGCATCGAAATATTGTGGCTTCTTACTCCAGTACTCCCTCTATTTTGTCCATCAGACAGAAGCCCCCACCACGGAAAGGTCCAAGGTTGACACGGTCATGTACCTACTGACCGAGCAGGAGTTGGAGTGGGCTACGGCTGTCTGGGAGAGAAGAGAGGAGGAGCGGGGTTCCTACGAGAGGTTCATGGTTCTGTTCAGGGTGGTCTTCGACCATCATCCAGAGGGCAGAGAGGGAGGTGAGCAACTTCTCCAACTCCACCAGGGTGCCCAGACCACTGCATAGTACGCCCTCACCTTTCGGACTGTGGTAGCCTCCAGCGACCTTGGTTCTATCTGTCCATAGATTTTGGTATTGATCTTACTGATGGTAAAATCCTGCCTTTTTATCCCTCTCTCTGGTCTCCCTACCACTATCCAGGCAGCTGAGGCACTGTTCCAGCAGGTTTTCGAGCAGTATGGCCTTACGGAGGACATCGTCTCCCACTGTGGCCCCAGTGCGTCCTGGGATATCAGCCCTGGCCACATTGGCCACATCAGCCCTGGCCACATTGACCCCGAGCCAGACCGAAGCCCCAGCAGTGGACGACTGGTTCCTGGGGCAGAGGAGGTTTGTAACGCTGCCCAAGTGAGGCTTCAACGTACCGTCCACCGTCAGAAGGATCAGGCTGACCGCCATCGTGTTCCATCCCGTGGTCCATCCTGGCGATGGCATCTCCACCAGGAATCTCCGTGTCGCCTGCCCTGCCGAAAGTTGAGTCCCCAGTTTGTGGGGCACTTCAAGGTCCTCTGGAGGGTCAATGGGGTAACTCATCGTCTACAACTCCCCTTCAACTTCCGGATCTCACCGTCATTTCATGTCTCCCTCCTCAGGCCGGTGGTTCCTGGTCCCCTGTCAGATGCTGCGACACCCCTCTGCCTCCCGTGAACATCGAGGGGATCCCTGCTTATGCAGTTAGGTCCCTCCTCAATGCCCAACGCTGTTGGGGTCGGCTCCAGTACCTGGTGGACTTGGAGGGGTAAGGTCCTGGGGATGTCTGGTAGTGGACATCCCGGACCTAAACATCATCTGGGATTTCCATCTCTGCCGCCCGGACGGCTCTTCCCCCTCGGGGCCGTCCTCCATGCTGGTGTTGTCCTGTGGCTGGAGCCACGCGTCAAGGGGGGGGTACTGTCACTCCTACTTCCTCTCCCTCTCTCCAGTGCTCGATGTCGCGGGTCTACTAACCACTGGCCCTGGCAACAATCATCATGTACACCTGCTCCTCATCATTACACACACCTGGTCATCATTATCTCCTTGATTACTGCCCCTTTATTTAGCCCTAAGTAGACAGCAGTCATTAAGTAGTATTGTTTTCTCTCACGTTATGTACATTTTTCATGTTACGTCCTTCTGCATAGCTGTTTGGCTGTTGCCTCCTCACATATTACAGTAGTGTTAGTAGCAACCCACCCTATGGATGGTAAATCAATGGATCTGATTAATTAGATTCAATATAATGTCATCTTGGAGGAATACAACACAGAATCACTCACCCACACACACCTCAATCGCTCCCGTCTGTAAACTGGTGATGCCCATCACCTCACTTGATGGATCGTCCTGACATGCAATTGTAATCCATTGGTTATGACAACACTTTAGTATGATTGAAGAGAATATGTCATGTTGTGTGGAATGTGTTATCGATGGATAGGGCCATGAGTTATTACTAACCAGGTCAGGCCAAATGTGTCACTTATTTAAATGATGCATCTATTATTATCTAACAAGACAGGCAAACGTGTGTACTCAGTTTCAGCCTTTATTGGAAAATAGAAAATGGAGGGAAAATCTACAGAGTAATTTTTCAAATAATAGCTTTGCCATAAACAATACCAAAAATAGATAGAATGGTAGTTTTAATTATGAAAAAGTAATTATACCACAAGTTTATCTGCAAATCTATCAAACAATATTTTTCCAATGTAAAAACTTGAAATTCTATATACCCATGATATACTAGCACTATAGTCGTGGTCAAAAATATTAGCACCATTGCACTCTTTTTTTAACTCACTATTTTATTTCACTGTTAATATTGCAGAACCGTTGTTTTTCATTCAGAACTTAATATAGCCATCTAAATCAGAAAATAAACAGAAATGGCATTGACATAATTATTGACACGCTAGACTTAATATAGCCTTTGGTCAAAATAACTGCAATCAAGCGCTTCCTATAGCCATCAATGAGCTTCCTGCACCTCTGTACTGGCAGTTTGGCCCACTCCTCCTGTGCAAACTGCTCCCGTTCTCCCAGATTTGAAGGGTGCCTTCTCCCAACTGTTGTTGTCTCTCCACAAGTTTTTAATGGGATTTACTGTATATCTGGACTCATTTCTGGCCACTTCAGAACAGTCCAGCGTTTTGTCTTGAACCATTCCTTGATGCTTTTTGCAGTGTGTTTGTGGTCATTGTCCTGCTGGAAGACCCATGACCTTTGATGGAGACCAAGCTTTCTGAGACTGGGTCCGGCATTGCGCCCCAAAATGCCTTGGTGTTTACCTGATTTCATGATGCCATGCAGACGTTCAAGGCACCCAGTGCTAGAGTCACAAAGCAACCCCAAAACATCACTGATCCTCCTCCATGTTTGACTGTAGAAGAAGTGCTCTCATTATGTTTTCTGTAAACATAGAGATGATGTGCCTAACCAAAACGCTCTAATTTGGTCTCATCTGTCCACAGGACAGTCTCCCAGAAGGTTTTCGGCATGTTCAGGTGTGTTTTGGCAAATTGCAGTTGAGCTTGCTGATGTCTTTCTCTCAGCAGAGGGGTCCTCCCCGGTGCTTCTACCATATAACCCCCTTGCATTGAGTTGGCGACGGACAGTGCGAGTTGAAACTGTCGTACCTTGTGTCTGAGGGTCAACTTGAATCTGTTTGGCAGTTGACCGAGGTGCTTTCTACACCATTCGGACAATCTTCCATCAAGCTTTCTCTTGCGGCCACGTGCTTGGATGTTGGCAACAGTGGCGTGGGCCATAAACTTCTTGATAACATTGTGTACGGTGGAAATAGGACCATCAAGGTCTCTGGAGATGGACTCGTAGCCTTGAGATTGTCCATGCTTGGCTACAATCTGGTGATAATTCCTCAGATAATTATCTGGTTTTCTTTCTTTTCTCCATGTTCAGAATATTGTCTGGGACATTTTAGGATTGCTTTGTGAAATAAGATAAGACTTGGTAAATTATTCATTTATTTTTGTTTTGTTCAACTGCACACCCAAGACATACATATCTGGATACAAAAATGTTTTCTGCAAGAAATTATGCATTATTTGAAAAAAAGTGTCACACCCTAATCTGCTTCACCTGTCTTGTGCTTGTCTCCACCCCCCCACCCTCCAGGTGTCACCCATATTCCCCATTATCCCCTGTGCATTTATACCTGTGATTTCTGTTTGTCTATTGCCAGTTCGTCTTGTCTTATCAAGCCTACCAGCGGTTTTTCCCCATACTCCTGTGTGTCATTAGTTCCTGTATTCTAGTTCTCCCGGTTTTTGACCATTCTGACTGCCCTCACCCTGAGCCTGCCTGCCGTTCTGTACCTTTTGACACTGCCTTGGATTACTGACCCCGCCTGCCCTGACCCTGATTCTGCCTACCATTCTGTACTTTATGGATTCTGCCCTGGATTACTAACTTCTGCCTGCCCTTGACCTGTCGTTTGCCTGCCCCCTGTTTTGTAAATAAATGTTTGTTATTTCGAACTGTCTGCATCTGGTCTTATTCTGAGGTCTGATAGTAAGAACCGGCCATGACTGACCCAGCAGACTCGGACCAGTTCTGCAACGCCGTCTCCTCCCAAAGAGCCACCATTGGGAGTCATGGGGAGTTACTTCGAGGTCTCATGGAAGGATTCCAGACCTTGGCAGAACGTCATGACCATGCCTTGAATGCATTGCTGGAGCAATTCCGCGGATTATCTGTGATGCAGCCGGCCATGACAGTAACCCCCAGTCCCTCAGTAACACTGCTATCAGCAGGCGTCTCTCCCGGCCACCACGGTTTCACGAGAACTCTGCTTACCTCCTCAGGAACGCTTTGCTGGAGGGACAGGAACCTGACGTGCGTTTCTCTCCCAGTGTTCTCTCATCTTCGAGCTTCCCCTCGGACCGTTTGAAAATAGCGTATCTCATAACGCTATTGTCTGGGAGGGCTCTTGCCTGGGCTATGGCGGTGTGGGAACAACAATCTGCTGTGTGTTTCAGCTTGGAGGAGTTCATGGCTGAGGTTAAAAAATATATATATTCTCAGAAGACAATACAGCTTCGCCAAGACTCCCGCAGCTATCTGTTTTATGGGCCTGCTGTAAGCCAAAATGCGATCAGAGATCAGCACTAGTTCAGCACCGCCTCCTCAAGATTCTGAGCCTGCTTGGCAGGGTTGGTCTTGCAAAGACAAAGCCCCCTGATGGGAGAGCATAATATTCAAGGAAATTCTCAAAGCTGCTAATGAGAACCTTGACGATCTGTACCTAGCTGGTGGGGATTCCGGTGGGGTGCCCCCACCCAGGCAGTGGCAGTGCTGGCAACACTAGCTGCAGTAACCCATGGGGAGGGGGTCACACTCTGACATTCAGAGAGGGGCCATATTATTATGGCCCTGGTGGCACAAAATCAAAGGTCAGACTGCACGGAGATGCTTGGGAATATGGTCACTACGGAGGACCATGTTGTGGGTGTTTCAGGGAATATGGTCACTACGGGGGACCATGTTGTGGGTGTTTCAGGAATATGGTCACTACGGGGGACCATGTTGTGGGTGTTTCAGGGAATATGGTCACTACGGGGGACCATGTTGTGGGTGTTTCAGGGAATATGGTCACTACGGGGGACCATGTTGTGGGTGTTTCAGGGAATATGGTCACTACGGGGGACCATGTTGTGGGTGTTTCAGGGGAAAGGGGTATATCTGACCTCTATCATCTAGGACGTGACAATGGTTGATCAAATCTGCCAATTTCTGCCCAATTTTTTGCTCAGTTTTGTATATGCATATTTGTATATGTTTTGAACATGCATAAATCAAGACCTTTCTTGAGTTGGGCTCTGGGATGGTGCAACTGTTGAGAATCTTAGTCTATGGTTGTTATGGGGGAAAGGGGTTGAGTGTGTGTGTATCCCACAACTGTTGTTTGGAACAATATAGGATGATTCACAATAATTGTTTGCTAATATAATAATTGCTTGCCATAATGTAATTTTGGTAATGGCAAGACTGGTGAGAGGTAAAAATTATTTGCATAAATTGTCTACATTACTACAAATATTAATAGCTAATTATGGAAAATAAGAAACAGGATTTTAAAAATATATATATATAATATAATACAAATTCGAGGTGAGGGCGATGGAAATGCATTTGGCGGTTGATCTGCTTCTGTTCTGTTGGTGGCACTGTGTGCTCTTTTCGAAGGATGGGTCCCGGTCTCTCCGGGGCTATAGGATCCGGGGGGTCGGTGGTGGTCTGCCGGGCATTGGGATGACAACTCAACTCGGGATGAGGAGGGGTTTTAGCGGGTGGAATAGTGGGAACCAATTGGAGGTTTACTTAGTAGCAATGCAAATATCATGGTACAGCTATATAGACAATCAATCATCATGTTACTTTTTAATGGTACGTTTACAATCATAGATTTTGATAAATATAATTTAAACTTGTATCTCATTATGGTCAGTGCTGAAATAAGTATAGCCAGTTATAATTGTAATGGCTTAGCAGATAATAAGAAAAGACGATCAGTATTTACCTGGCTAAAAGAGAAGGAATATAATATCTATTGTTTACAGGAAACTCATTCAACAATTTTAGATTTTTGAACCATTTTTTCATTGAAAAAGGACTGGGAGGGGAGAAATATATTTATCCCACGGACAAAGAAATTCTAAAGGGGGGGATGATATTAATTAACAGTAATTTTGATCTAAATGTGCAAATTGTCCAAACAGATCATCAAGGTAGATGGATTATTGTAAATATGTTATTGGACAATAAAAAGATATGGCTTATTAACCTATACGGTCCAAGTAATGATGATCCAAGCTTCTTTGAAAATATATATAAGAATGTATCATCTCTACAAGCAACACTAGACTCTATTATTATGGTGGGGGATTTTAATAGGGTTTTAAATACCTCTATGGACCGTAAAGGAAATCACACTACAAACTATCACCCTCAGGCACTTAAGGAAATCATGAATGTCATGGACATATTGGAATTAGTGGATATATGGAGGCGTAAATACCCTGACCTAGTGAGATATACATGGCGGAGGCTTAATCAAGCTAGTCGTCTTGATTACTTTCTTATGTCATTCTCTCTGGCACCAAAAGTTTAAAAAGTGTTGATAGGGGACAGAATGCGGTCGGATCATCACATAACTGGCATATATATTACTCTTACAGAATTTCCACGTGGGCAAAGATATTGGAAATTGAATCAAAGCCTACTGGATGATAACTTGGACAGAAGAATTTATAACTGACTTTTTCCGACATAACATAGGTACAGTAGAGCCCTTTATTGTATGGGACACTTTTAAATGGTCGTTTAGAGGCCATGCAATTCAGTACTCATCTATAAAACAAAAGCAATTTAGATAAAAAAAAGAGTCCATATTAACAAAGGAAATGCAAGGACTAAGAGTACAGTTAGGCAGGTAGACCACAGGGTGGACCACTGCCAGGTAGCGCTCCACACAGACAGGCAGAAGAAGATCTCAGACACGGTCAGTTTGAGAGCGAAGAATTCTGAGGCCATCTTCCCTCTCGCTCCATTCACTATCAGCCTGAGAGGACATAGACATTGGTGGGGAGACTTAGGATGATTTTTTTTCTGTTCCGGGCTCATGACATTTTTGTGATTTCAGACCAGGCCAGAGCTCAGGTTTTGGTCAGACCGGGATAAAAAAATTATGTTCTGATGAGAACTATAAACTCCATTTGGTGTCTCTTGTGCTGTCCAGCAGTGTCAATTATGCTTGTGCTTTGAATTTTTGGCAACTTTGTTTGAAGTAAATACGCTAGGCTATTTTCTTTTTTTCCAATCTGCTGCTGCGGATGTGTATTTTGTGGAATTGCATTAGGGTGTCATTGGGGGGGGAAATGTTTTATTTCCCCAGCTCTTGTCGTTGCATTTTTAATGGTCCCAGGAGTCAGAGTTACCAGTGTTAATCCCTAGTGGGAAGGAATTCAGGTAAATATATTGAATTATGCAATACAAACAAAGAGTGTGGTTAGTATATATATATATATATATGTCTACCTGACATATGATGGTAGACATGTGTGCTGAAAGTTTGGGAAAAATAGGATACACATTTGTTTTCAACCCCAAATTTGCAATGTGCCATTTCGGGTGCAGACCAAAGCACCAACAAGAGGAGTGTCTGCCCCCCCATCGGCCTGCATGCACTCATTTGGAGTAAATCATATTTCCCTTGACCTGACATGCAAATAGCCTTTTTACTCTGACTGGACCCATCTAAGAGCCCCAAATGTGTATGCAAAGACCACTAATAGTTTTTACAAGTTTTCTGACTGCATGATTGCCGGATTATTTCTGCTCTACGAAAAGTCAAAGACATGAGATACAAAAAAAAATGCTTTTTTATAACCATTTAAATAATGTAGGTCTTATTTTCCCACCTCATTATTAAATACAGACACAAAGATACAATGTGAAGCACTAGCAAGACAATTGATAGGTAATCATCCCAGTTGAGGGGGAATTAATCAAACATAAGGTTGCAAAATTCTGGATTTCCTTCTTATTCCCACCTGATTACGGAATCTTCTGACCAGGATTTCTGGAGAACCTTTCTGGTAAATTTACAGGAATATTGCAACCCTAATCAAAACACATTCTTGCCAGCACATCTACAACTAGCAACCTATTTACAGACGATCACCAGTTGTAAACAAACAGGTTACAATTGGCCCTGTGTATCAGGTGAAACAGGTGAAACAACTCTCCTTCCGTGACCTCTGATACAGGGCAGTTTCCCTGCCCGGTGGAGGTAGAGGAGGGGCTGCACAAACCCACTAACCACACTGATGAAGAGACACACAGATATGGCATATAAAAACAGACCCAAATCTAAGATACCATTAAAGGGTAAAACCACTACCCAAGGGAGGTAGTTTGCAATCATAGACACTGTGATAATCAAAATGGTCTTAAACACCCTCATCTTCATGTTATTTGTCCCCTCCCTCTCTCTCTCCCCTTCCCCTGGACCAGGCTGTTACAGAGCCCTGAGAACTGAGAGGCAGCAGAATAACATAAATTAAATTAAGACCAGAATTCCACCCCAAAACACATAAAATCAGAATTGTTGTTGCTTTACAAACACAAAAGGTAAACTGTACCCAATCAAAACCAGCCAAACCAGTCCAGAGCACCACACCTTGTATCTCAGGGGTCTGTACTTCAGGAAGACCACAGGGTGGACCACTGCCAGGTATCGCTCAAAACATATACAGCACTGGAACAGGGGGCGGCCTGGGATTATAAAACCACTGAATAATGTAAGTAGAGCTATTAGAGGAGGAATAGGGAGGTGTATGTAGACAACGACAAAGACAGCACACATGCAGTAGAGGATCTCAGATACAGCCAAGTTGAGAGTGAAGAACTCTGAGGCCATCGTCCCTCCGGCTCCGGTCAGTATCAGCCACAGGACGTAGACATTGGTGGGTTGACTCAGGATGAGTTTGACTGCATAACAGGCAGTGGTGACAGCTGTGTCATGCTCCAGATAGTGACAATATCATCACCACCATGTTGACTCTTGACTATCAAAGGGAATTAGAAAAAAATTAAAAATTCACAATATCAGGCAGTATGCACTTCCCGGTGAAAATAACATCAAACACATTGAAAGGAATTTAAATACAAACATTTCACTCAGTTACACAGGTAATATCAGAGATCGAAAAATGTAATCCTACCTGAACTCTGTGTTTGGTGTTTCCTCTCTTCCCGGTATTTCTGTGTCTCTCCTTAGAACTAAGCTAAATCATATTTACATTTAAGTCATTTAAGTCATTTAGCAGACGCTCTTATATACCATATACCTGCCAACACACCTGTGTGACATATCACACACCAAAGGACCACATGTCATGCAAATATCCTACTCAGTGTGACAAAAACCACCCCTACAAATGTGATTGATGAGGATGTGTTGCTATCGCGACTGTAGGCCTACTTGTTCAACACAGAGCTGGTTGGTGCTCCTACATGCTAGACAAAAAATATCATATTTTTATGATATGTTGGAATAAATGTTAGTTATTTTTCAAGTAGTATACAAGGCTTACTAAAAAGTCCAACATGTGTATGCAAAGGTTAATGAAGTGTCCTCTGACATTTTCTCAGTCTTTGTTAGCTGTAGCCTCCTCACATATTATAGTAGTACTATAGGGCACTATAGGGCACTCTGCCCTATGGGCAGTAAATCATTGGATCTGACTAATTCGATTCAATACAATTTCATCTTTGAGGGATACAACCACCCACACACCTCAGTGCTCCCGTCTGTAAACTGATGCTGCCCATCCCCTCACTTGATGGACCACACCTGACATGCAAATGTAGTATATTGGTTATGACAACACTTTAGTATGATTGAAGAGAATATGACGTGTTGTGCGGAACATGTTAGGGACAGGGCGCTGATTTACTCCTGACCAGGTCAGGCCAAATGTGTCACTTATTTAAATGATGCTGGTATTATTATCGAACCAGACAGACAAAGGTGTGTACTCAGCTTCAGCCTATTAGAAGTAAGAAAATGGAGGGAAAATCTATAGACTAATCATTCTAGTAATATAATTTTCATAAACGATACAACCCGAAAATAGATAGAGGTAGTTGACGTTGAAAAAGTTATTATACCACAAGTTTTTTGGCAAATCTATTAAACAGTCTGTTTCCAAAGTAAAAACTGAAAATGCAATGTGTCCATAGTGGTGGAAAAAGTATCCAATTGTCAAGTAAAATACCTTAATTAATAGAAAATGACTCAAGTAAAAGTAACCCAGTAAAAGTCTAAATTATTTGGTTTAAAATATACTTAACTATCAAAAGTAAAAGTATAAATAATTGAAAATTCCTTATAAGGATCAGACACTTTTTTTCAATTTTCAAGTTTGTGGAAATGTGAAATTAATATACGAGAATATAACACATTAGATCTGGTAAAAGATAATACAAAGAAAAAAAACATTTTTTTTCATAAAATTTGAAATGCAAGAGAAAGGTCACAATATATTATTCCAGTTTAGGCGCAATTTATAGTTTGGCCACTAGATGGCAGCAGTGTATGTGCACCGTTTTACACTTATCCAATGAACCATTGCATTGCTGTTCAAAATGTTGTATCAAGTCTGCCCAAATGTGCCTAATTGGTTTATTGATACATTTTCATGTGCATAACTGTGCATTCTCCTCAAACAATAGCATGGTATTCTTTCACTGCAGTAGTTGCTGTAAATTGGACAGTGCAGTTAGAATAACAATAATTTAACCTTTCTGCCCATATCAGATAGGTCTATCTCCTGGGAAATGTTCTTGTTACTTACATCATCATGCTAATCACATTAGCGCACGTTAGCTCAACCGTCCCGCGGTGGGGGGTCAAACACCGATCCTGTAGAGCAAACTAGACGGCACCATTTTCTTGTTTTTTAAATTTCCCTATTAGCCAAAGGCACACTCGACATTCAGACATAATTTACAAACGAAGCATGTATGTTTAGTGAGACTGCCGGATCAGAGGCCGTAGGGATGACCAGGGACGTTCTGTTGATTAGTGCGTGAATTGGACCATTTTCCTGTCCTGCTAAGCATTCAAAATGTAATGAGTACTTTTGGGTGTCAAGGAAAATGTATGTAGTAAAAAGTATAATATTTTTGTGTGGAATGTAGTGAAGTCAAAGTAAAGGTAGTCAAATATATAAATACCACAAAAAACGACTTAAGTAGTAATTTAAAGTATTTTTACTTAAGTACTTTACACCACTGTGTGTCCATTATATACTAGAACTACATTCAAACAAATTAGCAAATTTTCTTTCTTAGATGCCTCAATTATATGAAATAGTTCAAATTAATGTGTTGCTCAGCCTCCTCCTGCTTACAAAAAACCAATAGTACAGCCAATTGTAAGGTCTGTGGATGTTAGCCATTACTAAGAGACTCATATAACATCACAATCAGTTTGTCAATCATTTTAAAATAATTGAATTGAAAAGGTCAACAGGACTAACTTAACTGATTATAAACTCAAGGTTCAAAACTATTATTTTCATTTTTTCCACTTCTTTTTTAAATGTTATTTTTACATTACCTATCACGCTAGAACAGATTTTTCTTATTTGACACATTTTGATATAGAAAATGATGAATGACAAAAATCTGAGAGAGAGAAAGACAGAATTAGAGAGAGCATACTTAAATTCACACAAGACACCGGATAAGACAGGAGAAATACTCCAGATATAACAGACTGACCCCAGCCCCCCGACACATAAACCACTGCAGCATAAATACTGGAGGCTGAGACAGGAGGGGTCAGGAGACACTGTGGCCCCGTCCGACGATACCCCCAGACAGGGCCAAACAGGCAGTATATAACCCCACCCACTTTGCCAAAGCGCAGTCCCCACACCACTAGAGGGATATCTTCCTAACCGCCTTGTGGGTAGACAGAAAACCAGCCCCCCCATCTGAGGAGAAGTGTCGAATGAGTCTCTGTGCCAGAATGTAAGGCTGGATTGTGTTGAAGGCAGAAGAAAAGTCAACAAACAAAACCCTGACATGGGATTTAGCTCTAGATGTCTATAGACCATGTTAATACCCCCTCTAGATGTCTATAGACCATGTTAATACCCCCTCTAAATGTCTATAGACCATGTTAATACCCCCTCTAGATGTCTATAGACCATGTTAATACCCCCTCTAGATGTCTATAGACCATGTTAATACACCCTCTAGATGTCTATAGACCATGTTAATACACCCTCTAAATGTCTATAGACCATGTTAATACCCCCTCTAGATGTCTATAGACCATGTTAATACACCCTCCAGATGTCTATAGACCATGTTAATACACCGTCTAAATACCATGTTAATACACCGTCTAAATGTCTATAGACCATGTTAATACCCCCTCTAGATGTCTATAGACCATGTTAATACCCCCTCTAGATGTCTATAGACCATGTTAATACCCCCTCTAAATGTCTATAGACCATGTTAATACCCCCTCTAGATGTCTATAGACCATGTTAATACCCCCTCTAGATGTCTATAGACCATGTTAATACCCCTCTAGATGTCTATAGACCATGTTAATACCCCCTCTAGATGTCTATAGACCATGTTAATACCCCTCTAGATGTCTATAGACCATGTTAATACCCCCTCTAAATGTCTATAGACCATGTTAATACCCCCTCTAGATGTCTATAGACCATGTTAATACCCCCTCTAGATGTCTATAGACCATGTTAATACACCCTCTAGATGTCTATAGACCATGTTAATACCCCCTCAAGATGTCTATAGACCATGTTAATACCCCCTCTAAATGTCTATAGACCATGTTAATACCCCCTCTAGATGTCTATAGACCATGTTAATACACCCTCCAGATGTCTATAGACCATGTTAATACACCGTCTAAATACCATGTTAATACACCGTCTAAATGTCTATAGACCATGTTAATACCCCCTCTAGATGTCTATAGACCATGTTAATACCCCCTCTAGATGTCTATAGACCATGTTAATACCCCTCTAGATGTCTATAGACCATGTTAATACCCCTCTAGATGTCTATAGACCATGTTAATACCCCCTCTAGATGTCTATAGACCATGTTAATACCCCCTCTAGATGTCTATAGACCATGTTAATACCCCCTCTAGATGTCTATAGACCATGTTAATACCCCCTCTAGATGTCTATAGACCATGTTAATACCCCTCTAAATGTCTATAGACCATGTTAATACCCCCTCTAGATGTCTATAGACCATGTTAATACCCCCTCTAGATGTCTATAGACCATGTTAATACACCCTCTAGATGTCTATAGACCATGTTAATACCCCCCTCAAGATGTCTATAGACCATGTTAATACCCCTCTAGATGTCTATAGACCATGTTAATACACCCTCTAGATGTCTATAGACCATGTTAATACCCCTCTAAATGTCTATAGACCATGTTAATACCCCCTCTAGATGTCTATAGACCATGTTAATGCCCCCTCTAAATGTCTATAGACCATGTTAATACCCCTCTAGATGTCTATAGACCATTTTAATACACCCTCTAGATGTCTATAGACCATGTTGATATCCCCTCTAAATGTCTCTAGATAGACCTAAATGTCTATAGACCATGTTAATGCCCCCTCTAAATGTCTATAGACCATGTTAATGCCCCCTCTAAATGTCTATAGACCATGTTAATACACCCTCTAGATGTCTATAGACCATGTTGATACCCCCTCTAAATGTCTATAGACCATGTTAATACCCCTCTAAATGTCTATAGACCATGTTAATGCCCCCTCTAGATGTCTATAGACCATGTTAATACCCCTCTAGATGTCTATAGACCATGTTAATGCCCCCTCTAAATGTCTATAGACCATGTTAATGCCCCCTCTAAATGTCTATAGACCATGTTAATGCCCCCTCTAGATGTCTATAGACCATGTTAATGCCCCCTCTAAATGTCTATAGACCATGTTAATGCCCCCTCTAAATGTCTATAGACCATGTTAATGCCCCCTCTAGATGTCTATAGACCATGTTAATACCCCTCTAGATGTCTATAGACCATGTTAATGCCCCCTCTAAATGTCTATAGACCATGTTAATGCCCCCTCTAAATGTCTATAGACCATGTTAATGCCCCCTCTAGATGTCTATAGACCATGTTAATACCCCCTCTAGATGTCTATAGACCATGTTAATGCCCCCTCTAAATGTCTATAGACCATGTTAATGCCCCCTCTAAATGTCTATAGACCATGTTAATGCACCCTCTAAATGTCTATAGACCATGTTAATGCCCCCTCTAAATGTCTATAGACCATGTTAATGCCCCCTCTAAATGTCTATAGACCATGTTAATGCACCCTCTAAATGTCTATAGACCATGTTAATACCCCCTCTAAATGTCTATAGACCATGTTAATACACCCTCTAGATGTCTATAGACCATGTTAATACCCCCTCTAAATGTCTATAGACCATGTTAATACACCCTCTAAATGTCTATAGACCATGTTAATACACCCTCTAAATGTCTATAGACATCATTCAGCACAGAGGGATTAGATGCTTTAGGAATTGGTATAATTATTGAGTTTTTCCACAATACTGGCACGTGTTGCTGGTCGAGTGAGGATTGGAAAATGTCTGTAAAAACACAAGCCAATTGTTCAGCACAGTGCTTTAACACATGTCCACTTATTTTGTCTGGGGCTTTTGTATGTGTTACATCTCCTGAACAACTTTAAAACATCAGACTGTTTAACAACAGCTCTCTCAAACATTTGTAATGATGCTTCCATTTGTTTTACCACCGACACAAAGTTGTCTCTGATTCAAATCTTGAGAAGAAAATATTCAGTTCATTAGCCGTGTTCTGGCCCTCATATCCCCCTGCCTATGTAGGGGGCACTAGCCATGGAATTAATCCCTTGCCAGGCCACCTTTGCGTTTCCTGAGGAGAGGGTCCTCTCCACCCTTTGCTTGTCCACCAGTATCTATCTTTTTATCTCACGTTGTACATCTCTTAAAGCCTGTCTATCACCCTCAGCATAAACTGCCTTCTTCCTATCAAGTAGTGATTTTTAGATGTTTTGATACCCAAGGCTTATTGCTAGGGAAGATTTTACAGGTTTTAGTAGGCACAACTGACTCAACACAGAAGTTTACATAGTTTGAAATAACATCTGTGAGTTCATCAAGATCAGAGCTGCTGTCCTCAAATACCTCCCACATAGTACAGTCAAAACACCCCTGGAGACCAAATACCTCCCACATTGTACAGTCAAAACACCCCTGGAGACCAAATACCTCCCACATTGTACAGTCAAAACACCCCTGGAGACCAAATACCTCCCACATTGTACAGTCAAAACACTGTGGGTTTCACCCTCTCCAGGAGCCGACAGTAGGTTGGCCTGAGGTAGAGTATAAAACCACATTGTGGTCTGATGTCCCCAGGGGAGGTCTGGTGGTAGAGAACGCATTTGGTATTGTCCCATAGCACAAATCAAGAGTCCTATTTCTCCTAGTGTGACATTTCACATACTGGTGGTATGTGTGCAGGCTCTGTCAAGGTACAGAAACTCAGAAATAATGAAAGGAATGCAATGAATAGAGCAGGATGAATGTATGCATTTCAAATGGCCTACAAAACTGAATAAAATGGAGCAGAACTGCAATAGCACAGTATGCAAGGACAGAGCGGCTAAGACCATCTTATCCGCTCTGTCACTGCTCATCCATATATTTTATACTTATATATTCTCATCCCATTTCTTTACTAGATTGTGTGTATTACATTTTGTTGTGGAATTTTTTAGATATTAGGTTTTGCTGTGGAATTGTTAGCTATGACCTGTTAGATAATGCTGCACTGTCTGATCTAGAAGCATAAGCATAACATCGGCTAACCATGTGTATGGGACCAATACGTTTGATTTGATTTGAGAAGGGCCGACCGGGCTCTCTCCCAGGTACGATGACAGCGGCAGACAAAAATCTGGGCCGGAGGTATGCCGACATCTTCCTCCTGCTCAGGGAAGAGCGGGGGCTGACACCTCAGGGAACACTCAAAGAGCGATAGACATGTGGCAGAGCAAGGAAGGGTGTTGCGGGCGTATTCGACCCACACTAGTTGCTGTCTCCGGGTGGTGGGGTTGGCGGAGACCATTTAGCACAGAGTCGTCTCCAGAAGTTGAACCGGGTGAATAGCAGGGCCCACCTAGCTTGTCTAATATTAAGGCACTTGGCGGTGGGGAGATATTCCAGGTTCTTGTGGTTGGTCCACACAATGAACAAACGTTCCGCCCCCTCCAGCCAGTGCCTCCACTCCTCCATCTTCACCGCTAGAAGCTTACGATTCCCCACATCGTAGTTCCTTTCCATGGCGTTGAGGCGGTGGGAGAAGGCGGCGCAGGGATGTAACTTGAGTTCCAGGGCAGAATGCTGGGACAGGATAGCACCCACTCCAACATCCGAAGCATTGGCCTCCACCATGAACTGTCGGAATGGGTCAGGATGTACCAAGAAGGGAGCTGTGGTGTAGCTGTGTTTGAGATTCCGGAACACCTGGTCAGCTGCTGGAGACCACGTGAACGGAACCTTGGGAGAGGTGAAATCAGACAGGGGGGAAGCCAGGGTGCTGTAACCCCTGATAAAGTGGCGATACAAGTTGCCGATTCCCAGGAAATGTTGCAGCTGCTCCTGGACGTAGGCTGGGGCCAATCCACCACTGCTCTCACCTTCCTTCGATCCATCTGTACACTCCCTGCAGCGATCATGTAACCCAGAAAGGGGATGGAGTTCGCACTTCTCCGCTTTTACAAAAAGCTGGTTCTCCAGGACGCGTTGGATGGCCTAGCAGTGCAGACGTCGGACGTCGGAGCAGATGCTTTTACTAGCCCCGGGCTACTAACTTTAAATGCTGTGTCTCCCGCGTGCTAGCGTAGTAGCCTGCTATCGACCCCCCTCCCCTCCCAGCTGTGCCCTGGACACTATTTGTGAATTGATCGACACCCATCTAGCTTCATTCTGTTAGGTGACCAAAAACTGGGATATGCTTAACACCCCGGCAGTCCTACAATCTAAGCTAGATGCCCTCAATCTCACACAAATCATTAAGGAACCCACCAGGTACAACCCTAAATCTGTAAACATGGGCACCCTCATAGACATTATCCTGACAAACTTGCCCTCCAAATACACCTCCGCTGTTTTCAATCAGGATCTCAGCGATCACTGCCTCATTGTCTGTATCCACTATCAAACAACCACCCCTCATCACTGTCAAACACTCCCTAAAACACTTCTGTGAGCAGTTCTTTCTAATAGACCTGGTCCGGGCATCCTGGAAGGATATTGACCTCATCCCGTCAGTCAAGGATGCCTAGTCATTTTTTAAAAGTAATTTCCTCACCATCTTAGATAAGCATGCCCCGTTCCAAAAATGCAGAACTAAGAACAGATATAGCCTTGGTTCACTCCAGACCTGACTGCCCTTGACCAGCACAAAAACATCCTGTGGCAGACTGCAATAGCATCGAATAGTCCCCTGCGATTTACAACTGTTCAGGGAAGTCAGGAACCAATACACGCAGTCAGTCAGGAAAGCAATGGTCAACGTTTTCAAGCAGAATTTGCATCCTGTGTCTACTCCAACCCCGGGCCAACAGCTCTAAAGTCTTCTAAAGCCAAGTTAATAAACAGATCACTGACCATTTTGAATCCCACTGTGCAATCCGGTTTCCGAGCCGGTCACGGGTGCACCTCAGCCACGCTCAAGGTACTGAACGATATCATTACCGCCATCGATAAAAGACAAAAGACAGTTCTGTGCAGCCCTCATCATAGACCTGGCCAAGGCTTTCGACTCTGTCAATCACCGTATTCTTATCGGCAGACTCAATAGCCTTGGTTTTTCTAATGACTGCCTCGCCTGGTTCACCAACTACTTTGCAGACCGAGTTCAGTGTGTCAAATCGGAGGGCATGTTGTCCGGACCTCTGGCAGTCTCTATGGGGATACCACAGGGTTCAATTCTCGGGCCGACTCTTTTCTCTGTATATATCAATGATGTTGCTCTTGCTGCTGGCGATTCCCTGATCCACCTCTACGCAGACGACACCATTCTGTAAACTTCTGGCCCTTCCTTGGACACTGTGCTAACTAACCTCCAAATGAGCTTCAATGCCATACAACACTCCTTCCATGGCCTCCAACTGCTCTTCAACGCTAGTAAAACCAAATGCATGCTTTCAACCATTCGCCTGCCCGACTAGCATCACCACCCTGGATGGTTCCGACCTAGAATATGTGGACAACCATAAATACCTAGGTGTCTGGTTAGACTGTAAACTCTCCTTCCTTATTAAACATCACCAATCCAAAATCAAATCTAGAATCGGCTTTCTATTTCGCAACAAAGCCTCCTTCACTCACGCCGCCAAACTTACCCTAGTAAAACTGACTATCCTGCCGATCCTCAACTTCAGCGATGCCATCACCAAAATAGCTTCCAATACTCTACTCAGCAAACTGGATGCAGTTTATCACAGTGCCATCCGTTTTGTTACCAAATCACCTTATACCACCTAACAATGCAACCTGTATTCTCTAGACGGCTGGCCCTTGCTACATATTCGTCGCCAGACCCACTGGCTCCAGGTCATCTATAAGTCTATGCTAGGTAAAGCTCCGCCTTATCTCCGTTCAATGGTCACGATAACAACACCCACCCGAAGCACACGTTCCAGCAGGTATATCTCACTGATCATCCCCAAAGCCAACACCTCATTTGGCCGCCTTTCCTTCCAGTTCTCTGCTGCCAGTGACTGGAACGAATTGCAAAAATCGCTGAAGTTGGAGACTTTTATTTCCCTCACCAACTTTAAACATCAGCTATCTGAGCAGCTAACCTATCGCTGCAGCTGTACATAGTCCATCTGTAAATAGCCCACCCAATCTACCTACCTCATCCCCATACTGTTTTTATTTACTTTTCTGCTCTTTTGCACACCAGTATCTCTTCTTGCACACCACCATCTGCTCATTTATCACTCCAGTGTTAATCTGCTAAATTTTCATTATTCACTCCTATGGCCTATTTATTGCCTGACACAGCAGGGGCATTGGTAAGGCCAAATGGCATGACCAGATACTCGTAGTGACCTCTGGCCGTGTTGAAGGCAGTCTTCCACTCGACCTCTTCCTGTATCCGCACCAGGTGGTAGGCTTTCCGTAGATCCAGCTTGGAGAACACGGTGGTATAGTGGTATAGTGGGTGATAGTAGGGTGGCCCGTCCAGCGCTCTAATGTCCATGGGAATGGAGAGGGACTGAGTGGGGATGTCCAGCACGGAAGCCAGGGTAGCGTCCATAAGCTCTCATCGGCCCCAGAGTTGATGAGTACCGGGAGAGATTTCAACCGGTTCCTCCACAGCAAAATGGCATGATAAGGGGTGCGAGACAGGGGAGAGGAAAATATCTCGGTGTGTCCCACCAGACTACACGTACCTACCGGTGGGCCTGGTCTTTTAGTGGACAGGTGTAGACGAAATGAACAGTAGTCCCACTATACAAGCAACTCTTAGTGTGAAGCCTGTAAAGCCTTTCAGCTGAAAACAGCCTTGCTCTGCTTAGTTGCATAGGCTTGGGAAGAGGTGAATCAGCAGCCTTCGGAGGAACTCTGGTAGCCTCGGGTTCTCTCCACAATGGAGCCGTCTGTGATTTCCAGGATGCCTCGAAGGCGAGGTGGAATTGACTCTCCTCTCCTTCCTTCGTTCCCACAGTCATCCATCGATCCGAATGGTCACGGCGATGAGTGAGTCGAGATCTATCGGTAGTTCTGGGCTGCAAGTTCGTCCTTTACTTCCTCCGATACTCCGTGCAGGAACATGTTGAACAGCACTTCCATGTTCCAGGCACTCTCAGCTGCCATATTGTTTCCATTTTTGAATAATGGATTTAATGGTGCTCAGTGGGATGTTCAAAGTTTCAGATTTTTATTTTATAACCCAACCCTGATTTCTACTTCTCCACAAATTTGTCCCTGACCTGTTTAGAGAGCTCCTTGGTTTTCATGGTGCCACTTGCTTAGTGGTGTTGCAGACTCTTCAGAACAGGTGTATATATACTGAGATCATGTGACACTTAAATTAATTTTTTTATTTTACCTTTATTTAACCAGGCAAGTCAGTTAAGAACATATTCTTATTTTCAATGACGGCCTGGGAACAGTGGGTTAACTGCCTGTTCAGGGGCAGAACGACAGATTTGTACCTTGTCAGCTCGGGGGTTTGAACTCGCAACCTTCCGGTTACTAGTCCAACGCTCTAACCACTAGGCTACGCTGCCGCCACCTGTGGGAAACTAACTAACTAACTACTGAAGGTAATTGGTTGCACCTGATCTTATTTAGGGGCTTCATAGCAAAGGGGGTGAATACACATTTCATTTTGGGGGAATTTCTTGGCAACTTATTTGTTTCATTTCACCAATTTTGGATGTCCATCACATGAAATCCAAATAACAATGAATTTAAATTACAGGTTGTAATGCAACAAAATAGTAAAAAAGTGAAGGGGGATGAATACTTTTGCAAGGCACTGTACATGTATTCCTGTTTGTAGAGTAATGAATAGCTTAGATGGTAGCTATAGATGGGATTCAAATGCATAATGGTATTAATACAGTGACTTTACCTCTTTTGTACAAATGCCCTTCAGAATCCAAACACAGTATTGCCACGCAACAAAATGTTGCGTATAATCTTTCATGTCAGCCTGATAAAATATTGAACAATTTGTGTACATAGCTTGAAATGTGATATTAGGCCTGAATGGCAGTGCTTTTTCAGTATGGCAGTACTGTATTGGCTAGTGCTTTCTCCAATATGTTCCTTAATTTTGCATTAAATTGTATGTCGATGCCATTTATCTTTCAATATTTATTTTATATATATATATATATATATATATATTAATGCTTGTAAGACTGTTCTTTGACACATTTTCTCTTACTTTGAAATTCTTATAGGACAGAACATGGACACAATGCAATTGGGATCAAGAAGAAGGAAAGGATATGTTGTAGGACAGCTGCATTTGAAATGTATCAAATCAAATCAAATTTGTAAAGCCCTTCTTACATCTGCTGATATATCAAAGTGCTGTACAGAAACCCAGCTTAAAACCCCAAACGGCAAGCAATGCAGGTGTAGAAGCACGATGGCTAGAAAAAACTCCCTAGAAAGGCCAGAACCTAGGAAGAAACCAGGCTATGAGGGGTGGTCAGTCCTCTTCTGGCTGTGACGGATGAAGATTATAACAGAACATGGCCAAGATGTTCAAATGTTCATAGATGACCAGCAGGGTCAAATAATAATAATCACAGTGGTTGTCGAGGGTGCAACAAGTCAGCACCTCAGGAGTAAATGTCAGTTGGCTTTTCATAGCCGATCATTCAGAGTATCTCTACCGCTCCTGCTGTCTCTAGAGAGTTGAAAACAGCAGGTCTGGGGACGGGTAGCATGTCCGGTGAAAAGGTTAGGGTTCCATAGCCGCAGGCAGAACAGTTGAAACTGGAGCAGCAGCACGGACAGGTGGACTGGGGACAGCAAGGAGTCATCAGGCCAGGTAGTCCTGAGGCTCAGGTCCTCTGAGAGAGAGAGAGAAAAAAAGAAAGAAAGAAGAGTAAGAGAATAAGAGAGAGCATACTTAAATTCGCACAGGACACCCTATTGTGGGGAAGCCAGTCCAAATCCATCCGGATGCTCATTGACTCCGGGGCTGATGAGAGATTTATGGACACTACCCTGGTGTCGGAGCTGGGTATCTCCACTCAACCCCTTTCCATTCCGATGGACATCAGAGCACTGGATGGGCGCTCTATTGGCAGAGTCAACCACAGTACGGTTCCTATCCACCTGCAAGTGTCAGGCAGCCACAGTGAATACATGCAGTATCTGCTCCAGGAGTCTCCTCATGTACCCATGGTTTTGGGGTTTTCATGACTATCGGGTCCCTGGCTATCGGGTTTTATTCCCTATCGGGTCCGGAGACCAAAGCAATGGAAGGGAATATTGAAGGGTATAGGACTCAATCGCTGCAGGAATTGTGCGTCTATCTTTCTCCCCCACTGATGCAGGGTTCTTCTTTGTGGAGAAGAAGGACCTGATCCTGTGTCCATGTATCAACTACCGGGGTCTCAATGACATTACGGTTAAAAAACGTTACCTGCTACCACTCATCTCCTCAGCTTTTGAGTCTCTCTTGGGGGCAATCATCTTCTCCAAGTTGGACCTTCGGAACGCCTACCATCTGATTCGGAAAGGAGATGAGTGGAAGTCTGCCTTTAACATGGCTAGCGGGCACTAAGAGTACCTGGTGATGTCATTCGGACTGACCAATGCTCTCGCAGTGTTCCAGGCCCTGTTCAATGATGTGGTACGAGACATGTTGAACCAACTTGTGTTTGTCTACCTCGATGACATCCTCATTTATTAGTCTTCTGGAGAACCATCTTTTTATGAAGGCGGAGAAATGGGAGTTCCATTGCTCCACCATTTCCTTCCTAGGATACGTCATCGCTGCAGGGAATATTCAGATGGACCCTGACAAGGTGAGAGCAGTGGTGGATTGGCCTCAACCCACATCCAGAGTGCAGCTGTAACGTTTCCTGGGGTTTACCAATTTCTACTGTTGTTTTGTCCAGGGTTACAGCACCCTTGCTTCCCCCCTCTCTGAACTCACCTCTCCCAAGGTTCCGTTCATATGGTCTCCAGTAGCTGACTGGGCGTTCTCAGACCTCAAGCAGCGATTCCCTACGGCCCCAAACTTAATCCATCCGGACCTGTCCCGTCAGTTTGTGGTGGAGGTTGATGCCTCGGATGTCAGAGTGGGGGTTGTCCTGTCCCAGCATTCTGCCCAAGACCAGGATCTGCATCGCTGCGCCTTCCTTTCCCATTGTCTTAACCCCGCTAAGAGGAACTATGACGTTGGAAATCGAGAATTACTTGCTGTCAAGATGGCATTGCATTGGAGGAGTGGATGCACTGGTTAGAAGGGGCGGAACAGCCATTCTTGGTGTGCCAATCAGGACCTGGAGATGACTAGCTCAGGTCTTAGCCTGAGTCCTGATATGGATACTCTTGGCATTCTCTCAACCAGATTCCTGAGGTAGTCACTTGGAATGCATTTCAATTAACAGGTGTGCCTTGTTAAAGTTAAATAGTGGAATTTCTTTCCTTCTTAATTAATGTGTTTGAGCCAATAAATTGTGTTGTGACAAGTTAGGGGTGGTATAACGAAGATTGCCCTATTTGGTAGAAGACCAAGTCCATATTATGGCAACAGCTCAAATAAGCAAAGAGAAACGACAGTCCAACATTTCAAGAACTTTGAATTTTTTTTAAAGTGCAGTCGCAAAAACCATCAAGCGCTATGATGCAACTGGCTCTCATGAGGACCACCACAGGAAAGGAAGATCCAGAGTTACCACTGTTGCAGAGGATAAGTTTGTTAGGGTTAACAGCCTCAGAAATTGCAGCCCAAATAAATGCTTCACAGAGTTCAAGTAACAGACACATCTCATCATCAACTGTTCAGAAGAGACTGCATGAATCAGGCCTTCATGGTCGAATTGCTACAAAGAAACCACTAATAAAAGAACACCAAAATAAGAAGAGACTTGCTTGGAACAAGAAACACGAGCAATGGACGGATGATCTCTGCATGAGTGGTTCCCACCGTGAAGCATGGAGGACCAAGAAGAAGAGTGATGGAGTGCTGCATCAGATGACCTAAACCCAATTGAGATGGTTTGGGATGAGTTAGACTGTAGAGTGAAGGAAAAGCAGCCAACAAGTGCTCAACATATGTGGGAACTCTTTTTCGAGGATCTACCATGATTCCATAAGTGTTATTTCATAGTTTTGATGTCTTCACTATTATTTTACAATGTATAAAATAGTAAAAATAAAGAAAACCCCTTCAATGAGTAGGTGTGTCCAAACTTTTTACTGTTACTGTGTGTATATCAATAAATATATATATATATTTTATCCAGTCAGATTTACACTCCAAACAGCCTACCCGACCGCTCGGATGCGTGGTCCTAAAGCACACCGAGCCTCGTTTTGTATCACATTCAATTGATTAAAACTAGGGGGTAAAAAAATGCCATTTCCGACATGACCCCCTCCCCCCCATCCGGGGTCAAATGAGGGCCCCAGTAAAAAAAACATGGGAAAACATAGGATTTTTCACACAGGGTACATTTCTTTCGCTGGGCTGGCTGTCTTTTGGGCAAAATTAGATTATACCCACTTCTCCAGTCACCACTACAACACTGCATAGGGCCGATGGAAAGACAGCAGTCATAGACAGCATGATGTTAAAGGATAAGCAGTCCATAAACTCTAACACAATAAGCCAGTAGGTCCCAATCATAACAATACATAAACACAACCATTAAGCATTTCCCAATCAAATAGTTCAACTATTACTTCCCATTGCAAAAAAAACATTTCATGTTTAGCACACATAGTAACCGGTGACCTAAAGTTTAAAGTTCAACTGATAGTGTTTTAACTACTTTGCAGATATGAAACAAACAGACAATCATAATATCAGTCAAAAATATCAAATTCCCAGTTTATGCTACAAAACCAAAATTAAGATGTTTTAAATATAGGTTCTATTTGACTCAACGTTCCATGCCGTACACTAAGGCATTGTCAGAATAGATGGATGCAGTTCAATGCATGATTAATATAATTCACAAATACATTTCTTGGCAGTCCCAAAAAATATTGCTAACAGGTTCTAAATCACAGCTGGCCTGGTACATTGTTTGCTGCCTCCATTCGGAAAGCACTGTTTCATTTCAATGACTCAATATTCTTTACAACATAAAAATTGGACAAATGTAACTAAGGCTGGGAATGTCAATACAATCAAACTAGCAAGGGAATGATCACAAGTCAACCATAACATGGCTAATAGGCGAGCATATCTATTTTATGTAGCAAGCTAAAAACACTGAGCCTAATGTTAGCTAGCTAGCTAGGAGGATGTTATGTCATGCCATTGGAGGAGTGGGTGAGTGACTGACTTTTCCCCCTCATATCATTTTTCGGTGGCTATACACAGCTAGAGATGCAGATGTCATTTGGTTAGCGAGCAAGAACTTGAACGACTGTTATCCAGTTAGCATATCTCTTGTGTTTGCAAATTCACTCTGGCTATCTACTCCGATTTCAGAGAACTCTCGTCTAAGTGTGCCAGAGCGCAGAACAACTGTTGAATTTACGAACGCGCAACACCCGCTGAATATGATCAGTGTCAGTAAACACAGGCAAAAAAAGTACATTAGTCAACAACGATCTAGATAACATGTAAACAGCCTAACCAGCTCTGCTACAGCGAGTAAAATGGTCAGAGTGAGGTGTCCTCTCATTTGTGTCTGGAAGTAACTAGCTAGCAAGCTAGCCAACTTTAGACAGTTAGCTTGGGTTCTTGGTTGGGACAACCATGCACTGGTAGGCAAGCAGCAGAAGGACGAAGAGGCTACAATTCCCCAGTGCAATTTTGACGGCCAACTACCTGAAAAAGTTTGAGAGGGTTTATCTAATGTTCCTTCGTTAGATTTTAGCTCAGCTTGCTCTGGCTAGCATTAGTTGATCTTCTTGTTGTTGATGTGCATGACTGAGGGAGAGAGAGCTTACCGTTTAATTGTTGTTTGATGAATAGGACTGTAAAGTTCCCAATTGTAGGAGGACTCCTGTGGTGTTTACATATTTGCAGAAATAATTTGTCAATTTTCAACAACAAAAAATTGCTCATGTGTATTAATATGTATACATTTTGTAACCCTGTGTTTCCCGTCGCCCCAAGAGTAATGGTTTTGGCCACTACAGTCTTGCTTCACTACACACTTCACTACTTTGATTGGTGCAGCAAAACCACAAGTGTCTATCCTATAATGAACAGCAACTTGTTAATATATTTTGTTGTGCTGTTGTTACATTTGTATTGGTGTTTCATGTGTGATGCACTCAGGGTGTTGCTACATATCCTTCTTTGGATGTTGAACCTAAACAAGCACTTCCCCTCTAGGGCCGGAATTATGTCGAAATAGGGTCAGATATGCCTTCTGGTGGGCGCCTTTAAAGTATTTGTACAAATCCCTTATCTTTTTATGTTTGGAAAGAGAACTGAACTGAAAGTAGAATTGGGCAAATAAACTAACTCACTGGCATTTAATCAGTGTAGCGAAATTAATAAGAAAGTGTAAATCTGTCATGGGTGCATTCATTGCAATTGACACTGACAACATATTTTTCAGAGTATGCTTTAATAAAAGGAAAACCATTATTTTAACAGGTGATATACAGGGTATATCAACTGCAATTGACAAGAAATAGGAAAATAGCATTTTGGACATTTACTTCGGAACAATAGTTGGGGCTAACATTTACATTACATTTACATTTAAGTCATTTAGCAGACACTCTTATCCAGAGCGACTTACAAATTGGTGCGTTCACCTTAAGACATCCAGTGGAACAGCCACTTTACAATAGTGCATCTAAATCTTTTAAGGGGGGTGAGAAGGATTACTTTATCCTATCCTAGGTATTCCTGAAAGAGGTGGGGTTTCAGGTGTCTCCGGAAGGTGGTGATTGACTCCGCTGTCCTGGCGTCGTGAGGGAGTTTGTTCCACCATTGGGGGGCCAGAGCAGCGAACAGTTTTGACTGGGCTGCGCGGGAACTGTACTTCCTCAGTGGTAGGGAGGCGAGCAGGCCAGAGGTGGATGAACGCAGTGCCCTTGTTTGGGTGTAGGGCCTGATCAGAGCCTGGAGGTACTGAGGTGCCGTTCCCCTCACAGCTCCGTAGGCAAGCACCATGGTCTTGTAGCGGATGCGAGCTTCAACTGGAAGCCAGTGGAGAGAGCGGAGGAGCAGGGTGACGTGAGAGAACTTGGGAAGGTTGAACACCAGACGGGCTGCGGCGTTCTGGATGAGTTGTAGGGGTTTAATGGCACAGGCAGGGAGCCCAGCCAACAGCGAGTTGCAGTAATCCAGACGGGAGATGACAAGTGCCTGGATTAGGACCTGCGCTGCTTCCTGTGTGAGGCAGGGTCGTACTCTGCGGATGTTGTAGAGCATGAACCTACAAGAACGGGCCACCGCCTTGATGTTAGTTGAGAACGACAGGGTGTTGTCCAGGATCACGCCAAGGTTCTTAGCGCTCTGGGAGGAGGACACAATGGAGTTGTCAACCATGATGGCGAGATAACGAACGAGTTATCACACTAACGAGTGACGCAGCGGTCTAAGGCACTGCATCTCAGTGCAAGAGGTGTCACTGCAGTCCCTGGTTTGAATCCAGGCTGTATCACATCCAATTGTGCGCTATCCCATAGGATAGCACACAATTGGCCCAGCGTCGTCCAGGTTTGGCCGTCATTGTAAATAATTATTTGTTCTTAACTGACCTGTCTGGTTAAATAAATACACATTTATTGAAATATGGATGCGTTTTAAGATTATATTTCTCACCGATAACACCCCTCTTCAGAATTATCCAACGTGTTTTATTCTTCCTTCATTTCACAATTTCACACTTTATTTTAGCGTTTTCTCACCAAAGCTCCACAGAAAAACCTCCCAGCAGATGTCTCTGTTACTCCATAATTACTCTTCTACATAAACTGCTGAGCAGAATAAGAAGACGTTTATTTATTTTTATTTAACCTTTATTTAACTGGGAAATTAAGTTAAGAAAAAAATCGTATTTACAATGACAGCCTTTGGAATTTCCTTACATAAACAGGGAAGAAACCATCTTTAAGCTATCACAGTTGACCAACCATTGGGCTTGCAGTGTTTCACAATCTCAAAGCAGAGGTAAACATGTACACTGAAAACATTGATTTTATAGGTAGCGTTTGCTGAAACTGGTGCATAAACTACACCATGGGCATTAATGTGGAGTTCCCCCTTTGCTGCTATAACAGTCTCCACTCTTTTGGGAAGGCTTTCCACCAGTGGTGTAAATTACTTAAGTAAAAATACTTTAAAGTACTACTAAAGTCGTTTTTTTGGAGTATCTGTACTTTACTAATTATATTTTTGACTACTTTTACTTCACTACATTCCTAAAGAAAATATTGTACTTCTTACGCCATACATTTTCCCTGACAACCAAAAGTACTCCTTACATTTTGAATCCTTAGAAAAACAGGACAATTGTCAAATGCATGCACTTATCAAGAAAACATGTCGTCATCCCTACTGCATCTGGCCTGGCAGACTCACTAAACACAAATGCATATTTTGTAAATAATGTCTGAGTGTTGAAGTTTGACCCTGGTCATTCATACATTTTAAAAACAAGAAAATGGTCCCGTCTGCTTTGCTTAATATAAGGAATTTGAAATTATTTATTGTTTTACTTTTAATACTTTAGTATATTTTAGCAATTACATTTACTTTTGATACTTTAAGTATATTTAAAATCAAATAATTTTACTCAAGTAGTATTTTACTGTCTGACTTTTATTTGAGAGACTTTCTATAAAGGTATCTATACTTTTATGATAATTGGGTATTTTCCCCACCACTGGTGATTTGCCTGCACTGTCGGCTGCAATGTCGAACGAGCCCTGCATTTAAAAAGTATTCCAAAAACGCCACTTTTTTTCCCAAATGAAGGAAAGGGAGGAATCTGTTTTTCTTTTGCCCTTCCTTTTTCTGAAAATATAACCAATCATTGTTCCTTATATGTTTTCAACTGGCCAATCACCACCATTTCACAAAAGAGGCGGGACTATTTCCAACGATTCGTCCGCATTGACCTCCGCCACATCCTTCGTGCCCTTTAATTCGCAGTTTACACATTGGCAGACTGGAAATTTATCCAGCGAGTTTTATTTGACCTGTATATCTAAATTAGAAAATGGCGTTGCTAACACCTCTCCTTGCATTCCTCTACCACTTGCCGCAGGTGTACAAGTGGCTGCTAAAGCCATACTATGTCGCGTCTCTGTTCATGTCAGTCGCGTTTCTCCTGATCCGCAAGACGCCAGGCATCTGCGAGCATCTTTCGACACAACGAGAGGATGGCAACCCCTGCGACTTTGACTGGGTCAGTATTGAATGGTGTAACAAATGGGGATTGAAAAAATGGTAGGAAGGATACACGTGATTAGGCCGAGATAAAGACGGGTTAGATTGCCAACGAGCTAACGTTAGCTATCCCATGCTAAATGTGATGACAGAGTGGGAGTTTAGTTCGCTACATGAGTGGCCATTCTGAAATTCGGTGGGAGCTGGCCTGGGTTCGACACTGAAAGATGCTATAGAGACTGTAACCCGAAACTAAATCGGAAAGTAACAGTAAGGTGATGTGAGACAGAACCGAACAAAGGGTGGGTGTACTGGGGAGTTTGCAGGTGCGTGCCCCCCTCTCATAAAAGGCTACCAGGACCTTGTTTTTTAATTTTTTTATCTCGGGCTGAAAGTGCAACTACCACCATGAGTTCACGCACCAAAACCACCCAAAAAAGTACACGGGCAAAAACTGGAGTTAGTTGCACGCCTGCCCCGACCCTGTAACGTAAAGCAGTAGATGAAACGTCAAAAGACTGAAATGCCCTGACCTGTATGTTTAATTCTATTCTCATGTTCCACAGAGAGAAGTGGAGATTCTTATGTTCCTCAGTGCCATCGTCATGATGAAAAACAGAAGAGCTAGTAAGTATCAGCCCTGAACTAGAGCCCTGTCATCATCAGAGATCTAGCTAGCGTACCCATACTCTTATGACCCATTCTCATCTGTTTACCTACTTAAAAACAGACTGACAACGAGGCGCACACATCGTTATACAAAAATCCTTGACCAATACAGCAGCTCACTATCACTAATTCACTCCGTGTAAATGTTTCATACAGAGCTAAATTCAAAGGTTAATCATCAGCGGAGTTGTACCCGTCTGCGTTTAGACACTATAGAACTGCCCCCCCAATCAGTTGGTCATCATCACAAGTTACCACAGCCACAGAGCATTTTAGAGTTTATTAGTCACATGCACAGGGTCACACATGATTGCAGGGTACAGCTGACTAGTGGTGGCTATTCAGCAGCCTGGTGGTCTGTGGGTAAATGCTATTGGCCAGTCGTCAGTTTTTGCCATGACGGTCCTGTACTGACTACGTGTTGGAAGCGGGGAGAACAGGCTGTGGCTTGGGTGGCTGAGGTCATAAACCCCGCCTATTTCTATTGATCTTCGCAGCGGTCTAATGCACTACAGACCCCGGTTCGTTTCCAGGCTATATCACAACGGGCTGTGATTGGGAGTCCCATGGGGCGGCGCACAATTGGCCCAGTGTCGTTAGGTTTTGGCCGGGGTAGGCCGTCATTGTAAATAAGAATTTGTTATTAACTGACTTGCCTTGTTAAATACACAAAAGTCCCATTTTAACCTCAACCATGCTGCCAACCATATGCCTAACCTTAAATGCAGACAAAAAAAATACATTTTTGTTTTGATGAATGTTTATGATATAGCCAATTTTGAGGCTGTTGTATCTAGGGGAAACACCCTCAGTTTGAGCTAGGGGTCTCCTTCAGCAGGCAGACATGTTTGTTTTACATGACATTCAACACATGGTTACCATTTCCGTTAAATGATTGGTACCCACACACATTGCTAGCGAAGTTTCACTTTTGTATCCACAAGGCTAACATTTTCAGACACTTAAACTTTGTCTGAGAAAATCGTTTGGTGTAAAGCCAAATGTTTTTTTGTTCTTGGTTACTGCTGTATATTCATGATATTGTTCTAATTATTCATCCAATATGCTATGGCAAATGTCTTGTCCACACAGCCCTATTTAAATGAATACTTTAGTGTTGTAAACGGACTGTTTTTAATAGATCGTTCACAGGAAGAAATGATAAGGCTGTTTTGTCTGTTGACCTTGTGGTGTCATTCTGGTGTTTACGTTATTGTGGCTCTGTTGTTGGTCGTTGGCGCTCCCTTCGTCTTTCATCGGCCTGTCTCTCCCTCCTCCCTAAAGTGAACCCCTCACTTGTTAGGCCTCAACTATAAACTGTCCCTCTTTCTCAGGCTCAAACAGTTTTTACACTTTTCTTCATAGTTCTTCGTGTCACTCCTTACCCGTCGTTTTACAAAACAGTTTGTTCCTGCCTTCTATTCACGTCGGTTCTTTCTCTGTCGCTCTAAATGTTATTGTTCTTTGTGTTTCCTCCCCAAGTTCACTCTTGTCCTCAACCTGCAAATTGTCCTTATTCTATGCCATAGTTTTTTTTTTTTTTATTCAAAGATGAAAAAAAGGTTGTTTACTTGACTTAACCCCTTCTCTCCATTTCTCGTTGTCTCAGTAACGGTGGAACAGCATGTGGGGAACATCATTCTGTTCAGTAAGGTGGCCAACGTTATCCTCTTCTTCAGACTGGACATCCGCATGGGCCTTCTCTACCTCACCTTCTGCATCGGTCAGTACGCACACTTGCATGCATACACACTTTGTTCATACATACACATACATGGATACACACAGACACGCACTCCTCTACTGTTGTGGTAATTAATTATACCGGTAAATGCCTAGTTAGATGACATGACCTATAACCTGATGGCCCCTCATTCGGCTCTCTGATTGGCTGATTGTGTGTTCCAGTGTTCCTGATGACCTGTAAGCCTCCTCTCTACATGGGCCCAGAGTACATCAAGTACTTCAGTGACAAGACCATAGACGTGAGTACCACAGATTACCTCTAAGGCTCTACTGTGACTGACAATATTGCCATGTTAGTTTGAAAAATAACACGGATGCGTGTATCAAAAATGCTACTTTCACAGGATCGCCGAAGGTGACACCAGTTAGGCTGTTTTTGACATTTCAGTTGAAAGTATTTTTATCAGGTGATTTCAAAGGCGATCTACGCAGAGGATGATTTTATTGATTGAAATTGGACTTTTAGTGAAACTGATGGCTGACTTGTGACTCTGTTGCAGGACGAGTTGGAGAGGGACAACAGGGTGACGTGGATTGTAGAGTTCTTCGCTAACTGGTCCCCGGAGTGTCAGTCCTTTGCCGCCGTCTACGCAGACCTCTCCCTCAAGTAAGACGGCGACTAATCTTCACTATACACGACGAAATGAAAGTCTCCATTTTAATGCATTGCACCATAACCCCATAGCGTCAATCAACATCCTCTCCTGGATTGTGTTCCCTATTAGTATCACCTGTCAGTTTGTGGTGCGACTGAAGTGGTACTGCTATTGCTGCGAGTTTGTTGGGAAATTGACGTTTTCTCTCTCATGGTTACAGGTATAACTGTGCTGGGCTCAAGTTTGGGAAGGTGGACATCGGCCGGTATGGAGACGTGTCTAAGAAGTAGGTCCCTTTTCTCATTCACTCTCGCTCTCTCTCTCTTTCTCTCTGCAGATGGGAGTATATATTTAAGTGAAGTAGATTTCTGATTGGACGTCTCTGATTTTGAAACATTGTAATTGCTTCCCATCCTCCATCGCTCTTCTCCAGGTACAAGGTGAGTACCTCTCCCCTCTCCAAGCAGCTGCCCTCGCTGCTGCTGTTCCAGGGGGGCAAGGAGGTGATGAGACGCCCCCAGGTGGACAAGAAGTGTAGGGCAGTATCCTGGAGCTTCACTGAGGTAAGAGGTGTGGTTTCAAAGCAGAACATTAGAAATGCGCACACACCAGGGTTTCCGTTAGCTGATAATAGCTGACTTTTGGTGTGTGTGAGAGAATTTGCACCAGCCCATTGACTGGGAGAGGGGAAAATCGTAGTTATCGGTCTAAGTTAATTAGCATCATATAGTGTACAGTATATTCGCTATGTATTTTCTCACACTCGTATAGGATACAGCGCCTTTGAGCGGAACATCTGTCAGACACCGTGAGAGCTGCTGCAGCATCTCAAACAGAAAATGCATACATAGGCAATGGAAGGCATGCTCTTCAGCATGTCACACACCACTTTGCAATGAACTGGAGGCTGTATGCTTTTTGAAAACCTGAACGCTTTAATAATACATATTGAGGCATGTCTTACCTTGCTTCAAAGTAGCCTAGCCAAAATCAGACCATCTTTGGAGGCAGGGGTAATTAAGCGGGGTATTTCCCCCCGCTAATTTCATTATGGAAGGAACGTTTGTGCGTAGCCTACTGCCTTGTGTGCATTGCTGCTCTTAAAATGTGAAGAAATAAGTTTATCAACGTTTTATGTTAAACGTTCTGATCTGTTGCATCAGACTCATTGCGTTAACTTAATTTTTTATAAAGCCCAGTACTGGTTGTATGAATTTGGGATCTACCGTCCCCCAACTGTTCTGGAGTCTGTTTGGAATAGGCTATTTCTTTCTCGCCAAGCTGATTTTAATAGAATAGTTGAACCTTTTCTGCTATGCGGGACAGTAGTTTGACATCGACTAAGTGATTTTGCTGTTCGTTACTCGTCTTGGCTGAGGAAAAGTAAATGTGGACAGTCATTCTAACATCCTCAAAGTGCACATCAGAATGAGGTAAGAAGGACCTCACATTGTTGTGTCCTTGACTTCTGTTAATGAATTACCATCTAAATGTGATTTGTCATTCTGAGCACCGTGTGTGGACGCCCTAATCCGGTTACGCACCCAATCAAATCAAATTTATTTATATAGCCCTTCGTACATCAGCTGATATCTCAAAGTGCTGTACAGAAACCCAGCCTAAAACCCCAAACAGCAAGCAATGCAGGTGTAGAAGCACGGTGGCTAGGAAAAACTCCCTAGAAAGGCCGAAACCTAGAGAGGAACCAGGCTATAAGGGGTGGCCGGTCCTCTTCTGGCTGTGCCGGGTGGAGATTATAACAGAACATGGCCAAGATGTTCAAATGTTCATAAATGACCAGCATGGTCAAATAATAAGGCAGAACAGTTGAAACTGGAGCAGCAGCACGGCCAGGTGGACTGGGGACAGCAAGGAGTCATCATGTCAGGTAGTCCTGGGGCATGGTCCTAGGGCTCAGGTCCTCCGAGAGAAAGAAAGAGAGAATTAGAGAGAGCACACTTAAATTCACACAGGACACCGAATAGGACAGGAGAAGTACTCCAGATATAACAAACTGACCCCAGCCCCCCGACACATAAACTACTGCAGCATAAATACTGGAGGCTGAGAGAGGAGGGGTCAGGAGACACTGTGGCCCCATCCGAGGACACCCCCGGACAGGGCCAAACAGGAAGGATATAATTTTTTGGTTCTAGTCACGATTCTAGCAGCCGTATTTAGGACTAACTGAAGTTTATTTAGTGCTTTATCCGGGTAGCCGGAAAGTAGAGCATTGCAGTAGTCTAACCTAGAAGTGACAAAAGCATGGATTCATTTTTCTGCATCATTTTTGGACAGAAAGTTTGTGTTACGTAGATGGAAAAAAGCTGTCCTTGAAATGGTCTTGATATGTTCTTCAAAAGAGATCAGTGTTCAGAGTAACGCCGAGGTCCTTCACAGTTTTATTTGAGACGACTGTACAACCATTAAGATTAATTGTCAGATTCAACAGAAGATCTCTTTTTTTCTTGGGACCTAGAACAAGCATCTCTGTATTGTCCAAGTTTAAAAGTAGAAAGTTTGCAGCCATCCACTTCCTTATGTCTGAAACACATGCTTCTAGTGAGGGCAATTATGGGGCTTCACCATGTTTCATTGAAATGTACAGCTGTGTGTCATCCGCATAGCAGTGAAAGTTAACATGTTTTCGACTGACATCCCCAAGAGGTAAAATATATAGTGAAAACAATAGTGGTCCTAAAACGGAACCTTGAGGAACACTGAAATTTACAGTTGATTTGTCAGAGGACAAGCCATTCACAGAGACAAACATGATTCTTTTCATCATTGTGTCAAGAGATATAGTACTAAAACACTTGAGCGTCTCTCTTGATCCTAGGTCCTGGCAGAGTTGTGCAGACTCAGGACAACTGAGCTTTGAAGGAATATGCAGAATTAAAGAGGAGTCCGTAATTTGCTTTATAATAATCATGGTATTTTCCTCAAAGAAGTTCATGAATTTATCACTGCTGAAGTGAAAGCCATCCTCTCTTGGGGAATGCTGTTTTTTAGTTAGCTTTTCGACAGTATCAAAAAGGAATTTCGGATTATTCTTATTTTCCTCGATTAAGTTGGAAAAATAGGATGATTGTTGGACAAAACCCACTGAGTCGATGATGCCTCCAAAAGCCTTTTGGAGTGGGTCTGTGGACTTTTCGATGTGAATATTAAAGTCACCAAAGATTAGAATATTATCTGCTATGACTACAAGGTCTGATAGGAATTCAGGGAACTCAATGAGGAACGCTGTATATGGCCCAGAAGGCCTGTAAACAGTAGCTATAAAAAGTGATTGAGTAGGCTGCATAGATTTCATGACTAGAAGCTCAAAAGACGAAAACGTCTTTTTTTTTTGTAAATTGAAATTTGCTATCGTAAATGTTAGCAACACCTCCGCCTTTGCGGGATGTACGGGGGATATGCATATACTTCCAGTTAATTTCACAAATGTCCGTATACCCAGACATGCACACACACACTCAATGTCACTCTCAACAGGAGAACATCATCCGGGAGTTCAACCTGAACGAGCTCTACCAGAAGTCCAAGAAACTCAATAAGTCCAAGGGAGACTGGAGCGACAAGCTCAATGAATCACAGTTCCCGCCGTTGCACGAAGAGGAGGAGCCCGAGGTCGACGCCCAGGGGGAGGAGACGGAGACCAAGAAGGACAAATAGAATTGTCAGGGGTAGTGGCCTCAGAAGAACGCTGGGACTAGCTGGTGTTCTGTTCTATCGAGGGAACAAACATGATTGTTACGAATCCTTTTTCATTTTGCTATGTACAACACGATTTGAGTTGCAAAATGTGATTATGATTATCTCAACTGTACAGTTAGATTTGTACGTCTCCGTCATACTTATGAGTTGCATCGATCTTTCCTCCAGTTCCCTGGAGAAACTCTATGCTCATCATTGGTTGTGTCCCAAATGGCATTCTATTACCTAATATAGTGCACTAGGGAAAAGGGGTGTGACTTAACAATTGAATGCATTAATATTGGCACACTACAATTATACACTCCATTCCTAGTGTTTCACTTGATTTAAAACTTGTCCCATTTGGGATATAGTGTGAATTTACACTCTGTCCAGTCCATGCACCCATTGAACTGAAGTTACATTGGCTTCGTCTGAAATGGCTCAATGGTTCAGACATGGTCAAGTATTTTACGCCAGCTACCTACCTTCGACTGGGTCCATGATAATGATAATGTGTATGAGCCACGGCCTCTGTCATCTACAAAATATCAGAGATGGTTGAGGGAGGCACTGGTAGTCTCTATCCCTCACTCCTCTCCATGACAGAATATCCCTCACTTCCTCTCCATGACAGAATATCCCTCACTCCTCTCCACCCTGACAGAATATCCCTCACTCCCCTCCATGACAGAATATCCCTCACTCCTCTCCACCCTGACAGAATAGGTAGAATTACATGTTTACTTTCAAATGCTCCCATCTAAACGATTACCATTTTGACACCAGCATCTCTAGGCGATGTAACAGAACATTTTACTACCTGTTTGACATTCCCTTGGTTACTGTAGAATTCTGTGTCAACCTTCCGTTCAGAATGTGTAGATTGATTCCGTGAATGGGTGAGCCTGCCGCTTGAGGTGTCCGACATGTTTTTTTTATGCAATAAAAATGTGTACATGAATACATTGAGTCTGGCAATGTTCCCGAACGCAGGAACATTGCCTTTAAATGTCAAGTTGCACTATACTATAAGAAATCATGCACGAGGGGGTGTGGTATATGGCCAATATACCACTAAGGGCTGTTCTTAGTGCCTGGACACAGCCCTTAGCCATGGTATATTGGCCATAAACCCGAGATGCCTTATTGCTATTATAAACTGGTTACCAATGTCATTAGAGCAGTAAAAATTTATGTTTTGATATACCACTGCTGTCAGCAAATCAGCATTCAGGGCTCATCCCACCAGGTTTACAATTAAAGATAAATGGGAATTTAAGCATTTTTAGCAACATGTATGTTTTGGTGGCATAACGTTAAAAAAATAAAAAATACTGCATAGTTTCCTATGAACACGAAGCGAGGTGGCCATCTTTGTCGGCGCCGGATGTTGAACCTACATTTTGGCACCGCCTTCTGGTAGTGACGGCATTTAAGAGTTATGGAGGGAGGCGAGACATGAAGCCAAGCTTTGAGCCTCCCCCCCATCAGTAGGAGTTTGCTCCCTACATATGAACCTGAGAACCACTGACTGATGTAAACCCCACAATGATTCTCTGGCCCCTCTGGAAGAAATTCTGTTAAGTTGCATGAAAATCTACTGTAACTGGATCATAACTTTTAATTGCCAATGTGGAATCCTTTGGTCCGACTTAAAAGTTCTACTCTGAATGTGTAGTAAGTATGGGATAGACTATGTTCTGCCCTTTCTCATGTGTTGCATTGGCCGACCTCAACTGCAAACAAAAAGAACACTGCCTTTTGTTTTAAATACTTTATTACCAATGCTCAAACACACACGCACATACACACATGCACACGCCCACACACATACAGAGCTATACAGTACTTTTTAAATTTTATTTATTTATTTCAAAACACCCAAGTCCAGGGCCTGTACTTGTCTAAACATCATCTGTAAGGGCATTGGCTGTTCCTGATGGCAGTCAAACATATTGGGCGACGTGCTTTTTTTTTGTCCTAGACCATTTTGTTTCATTCTACGCTCCTGACTGGTCAAACAAACTGTCAGTCTAAAGCAATGCCCTGTAAATTGTCTTAAAATCTTGCAAAAAAAAAAAAGAAGAAAAGTACAAATTAAATATAAAAAAGGATGTTACTGACTTTCAGCTGCTCATCATTGGTTTAAACCATTAACGAATAAAAGAGTAGGTTGATATGAATCTCTTGCTCTCTCTGGATTGGTCGCGCCAAAGCATGTGATCCTCGCTAGTTTCTCAATAGGTCAGCTAGTGGACTGCAACCAGAGATGTCAGTATCCGGACCAATAAAACAAAACATTGGGTGTGTGTTATGGCATTCTATTCCCTACATAGTGCACTGCTTTTGACCAGAGTCTTTTAGGCCCTGGTCAAAAAGTAGTGCACTAAATAGTGAATAGGGTTCAATTTCAGACACACCCATTACAAAGCTCAGAAGTAAACAATCAGAAAGTACAGCAGGGTATTTCTGAAATATGCCCCAGGAGAAGTCGAGTGGTTACTGTGTATCAAAGGACTTTAAAAATGCTACTTCGCCTTCTTTTATCAAATACATTGTTTCCCATTGGCTGAACCATATCATTGTCCAGCTCCTCTCTTTGGCTGAATACTCAAAACTCAGCCTCTGATTGGCTGGTGCAGCCATCAATCCAAATGAGCCGCATTCCAGTGCTAGTCGGAACTAGGAAACTGACATTTTCGACTTGCTAACTGGTTGAACGTGGCACGTGTTTAACTAAAACAAGTTAATAAGTCAGAAATGTCCCAAGTTCCGACTAGCACTTGAACGCGGCAACAGTTTCTTTCCTGTTTGGTTATAATTCTGAAATGAACTCAAACCAGAAAAACCCTATATCAGCCCGTTAAAAAAAAATCTTATCAACAGCTATATATAAATTCATATAAAATAACATTTTAAAATTAAATAAGTAAAATTAAAAAAAACACCTTGATTATCAAGGCCATTGCTCCAAAGTTTGTTTAGAAAAGGCTGCTCCATCTTTAGTACAGACCCGATGATTGTGTCACTGGTCGAGTTTCTTATTTTTTTATCATTCCATTGGTCCTTAAGTGAAATCTCCGCCCACCCGGGGAACCAGGCCAGGCCAAAAACTAACTCTACCAATGATCCTGCCGTCTACTACAGTTTAGCATTTCCATTTCTGATTGGTCGCGAGAGAATGGCAGCGTGATCACTAGCCAATCACAGTGGCCCATAGTGGCCGGTGCATGCCACAGTCACCTTTAAATGCCACTGATTGGAGGAAATCACCATAAATTCCAAACCATATAATTCTGTACAGAGAATGAATCATTACATATTTATGAATGAATGAAAGAACATTTTTGTTTTTCTCTTTAAAATATTGGCTGTTTTTACAAGCAGCCCAATCCAGATGTATTTTTCCCCAATCAGATCAGATCCTTTTACTTTCTCAGAGCTGATCTGATTGGTCAAAAAATTCAGAATTGAGCTGCCTGTGTATACGCAGCCATGTTGATCTTCCTTGTTTTATCCAATAAAGGCAAACCCAGTTGTAACTGTCAGTCAATCATTCCCACAGAGTTCAATCTGCCCAGAAATTGGTGGATTGTCAAAGAGTCCCGCCTCTTATGATTGGCTCGCTGGGCCCGTAAGCCCACCATGTCATAATGGTGTGTTGTGTTCTTGAATGTGATTGGTTAAACAACTTTCTCCCGAATAGTTCTGTAGTTCCTTGACTGGAGGTCTCTGAATGAGAGAGGAAGTCCGGAGTCCATCGCATTTGGAAGAAGAGCAAGAAAAGTCTGTCGTTTCACTCTTTCTCATCACCCAACTTTTAAAACGTCTGTGTATTAAAAGCTTTCCTCTCCTGAAGGGTCCAAGAGGCAGAAATATCATCAGTCAATCTCTGACCCCTCATTCACCTTTAACCCCTGACGCCATTAGTCAGAGTAGCCGCCCGTCAAACTCAGACTGAAATCTCATAGGTGGTCCCGCCGACGCCAGTCACTTTCTTCACCCCGCCCCCCGGCTTGTGGGCGGGGCTCTGGGTGTTTCCAGGGCTGGGATAGGCCTGTCCGGGGCGAGTGGACATGCTGATTGGGTGAGAGGGGGAGGAAGGGATGGAGCCTGAGGAGGAAATGGAGGACCTGGGCTGCCCGTTCGTCCGGCTGAACAACTTCATCTGAATCTCGTCCCTGGATAGAGAGAACGAGAGAGGGAGGGAAAGAAGGATTAGTTAAGAAATTGGAGAGGAAGAGCGCACACTCGGGGTATATACTAAATGGCACCCTATCCCCTTCTATAGTGTACTACTTTTCACCAGGGCCCAAAAGAGCTCGTATTCACTTTAGGGAATAGTGTGCCTTTGTGGAAGCATTCATAACCAATCGATGGGATATATCATGCAGGGGTGACCAAGGGCTGTTACATACAGATATCTACTGTAATCCTATAGTCAAACAGAGGGACGTCATGCTGGATAACGGTGACACACGCAGAGGGCAACAGGATAAAACACAGCCACAACTACATCGATAACACAACCATGGTTAATGGTGGACAAAATGCATTTTGAGATGGTCAACAGTAGTACACTACATAGGGAATGACATGCCATTACATAATGTATTGTGATGTCTCATAACAAAGACCTACACCTACAGTAACAACACCATCACATAGTGAAGGGAACCAGGACAGGCGACAGAGAGACAGTTCGGGACAGAGAAAGGCTGAATGGAACAACTACAGCAGCTGAAAACAGACAACGGGTACGTACCAAATGGCACCCTATTCCCTATACCGTGCGCTAGTTTTCACCAGAGCAGTGGTCAACAGTAGGGCACTCTATAGGGAAAAGGGTGACAGTCGGGGCTGAACCAACAGAAGCAGTGATGAGGAGAAGCACCGACTCTACAGACGAGTGGAAAACACACAACGGGGGGAAAAAGGAGGTAAAGGAACTCACAGGAGCCTGGGAGGAGGAGGAAGAAGAAGAGGAGGAAGAGAAGGAGGAGAAGGAGGAGGCAGCGGGCTGCAGTCAGTCGGTAAAGAGCAGAGCCGTTACTCACTTAGGTGCATGGATCCCCCCTCCCGCCCCTCCCCCTCCGGCCGAGGCCGACGCCTTGCGCACCATCCGGTACTGCATCTCCGCCGCCGCCGCCGAAGAGTACGACAGAGACTTCCCCAGCGGCGGGGGGTGGGGGGAGCGCGGGGGGTGCGTGGAGGGGGCTAGGGGGTGTCCGTGGACCGGGTGCGGTACGGGTAGAGGTGGGGGCGGCAGAGTCGGACAGGAGCGGGGCCGGGAGAAGCGGGGGGGTCTGGAGCTGTGGCTGCTGTGGTGGTGGTGGTGGTGGTGATGATGGTGGTGGTGTGGGTGGGGGGCTGGGGGGCCGCGGAGGAGGGAGGGGGCTGAGAGTGGTGGGAGTGGGGATGCGATTCCTGGAGATAGTGGGCGCGGTGTGGGGAGGAGAGGAGGGCTACGGAGGAGGCGGAGGGCTGGTGGAGCTCTGCGTCTCTCTGCTGGCTGAGCTGGGCCGACAGGTAGGGGGAGGAGTACCCCAGGATGGGGGGTGGTGCCGGGGTACGGTGGTGCCCGGGCGACATGTCGGGTGCGGCCGACTCAAAGTCGGGGCTCTCGGAGGGCGTGAGCAGGCTGTCGTACGATAGGCTGCCGTTGCGCGGAGGAGGCGTCTGATTGGCCAGGCTCTTGTAGCTCGTGGAGGTCGTTGCCTCAGAGACATGAGTCGCGTTGTGGGCGGAGCCAGAACGCACGCTGGAAGAATGGGAAGCACCTCCCCCTCCACCGGAGGATAGAACCGTTGGGTCTGAAAAGGAGGGGTAGGAACGTCCCCCTAGAGAGTAACCGGGGATACCGCCACCCCCTGACCCTGGTGCCCCCCCTCCTCCAGGTCTGTCTCCACCTCCTCCCCCTCTCTCCCCTGGGGCCTCTCTCCCATCCAGGCTGGGTTCAGAGCGGAAGCCAGGCTGCTGGCTGGACTGGAGCAGAGAAGACGACTCCTTCAGACTGTCCCCTCGACTCATCTGGTGGGGGGGAGAGAGGGTGGGGTAGAGAGAGAGAGTGGGTGGGGTAGAGAGAGAGAGAGGGTGGGTAGGGTAGAGAGAGAGAGAGGAGAATGGGTAGGGTAGAGAGAGAGAGGAGAATGGGGGGTAGAGAGAGAGAGAGAGAGAGAGAGAGATGGGGTAGAGAGAGAGAGAGAGAGAGAGAGGATGGGGTAGAGAGAGAGAGAGAGAGAGGATGGGGTAGAGAGAGAGAGAGAGAGAGGATGGGGTAGAGAGAGAGAGAGAGGATGGGGTAGAGAGAGAGAGAGAGGATGGGGTAGAGAGAGAGAGAGAGGATGGGGTAGAGAGAGAGAGAGAGGATGGGGTAGAGAGAGAGAGAGGGTGGGGTAGAGGGAGAGAGAGAGAGGGTGGGGTAGAGGGAGAGAGAGAGAGGATGGGGTAGAGAGGGAGAGAGAGAGAGAGGATGGGGATGGGGTAGAGAGAGAGAGAGAGAGAGGATGGGGTAGAGAGAGAGAGAGAGAGAGGATGGGGTAGAGAGAGAGAGAGAGAGAGGATGGGGTAGAGAGAGAGAGAGAGAGAGAGGATGGGGTAGAGAGAGAGAGAGAGAGAGAGAGAGGATGAGGGAGAGAGAGAGAGAGAGAGAGGATGGGGTAGAGAGAGAGAGAGAGAGAGAGAGGATGGGGTAGAGAGAGAGAGAGAGAGAGGATGGGGTAGAGAGAGAGAGAGAGGATGGGGAGAGAGAGAGAGAGAGAGAGGATGGGGTAGAGAGAGAGAGAGAGAGAGGATGGGGTAGAGAGAGAGAGAGAGAGAGGATGGGGTAGAGAGAGAGAGAGAGAGGATGGGGTAGAGAGAGAGAGGGGATGGGGTAGAGAGAGAGAGAGAGCGAGAGGTAGATAAGGAAAGAGGGAGAGAAGATAAAGTCATGTTAACTCTAACCTGGAATGAGAATTGGATGTCCAAATGTACAGACAAAGCACTAGACCAGCACCAATAAAACCACAGTGGGAAGAACATAGGGGAAGGGAACAACTCTCAGGCCAGATGCATGGGCTTCACTATACACAAGGGATCTGCTGCAGGGGGAAGAATATACAGGCCTACAACTTTTACAATGCCCACATGGCTTCTGTAGCAGTATGTTATCTTTACAACACATAGGACAGAAGGGTTCCGCACCTTTAATAAAAAAAAATAAACACACACACAGTATATATAGCCAGATGGCTGTGGGATAGGGGGGGCAACATGTGTGCCCAGTGAAACAATAAGCTTGTGTATCAAAATGGCACTCATCACGAGGGCTCGCGGGTCTGCGTATCCCCCCACGTTGCGAGCAAAACATTTTAGTAGCCCCCCCCTTGTGTTTTAAAGGAGGCTGGTGGTACCTTAAATTAGGGAGGACGGGCTCATGGTAATGACTGGTGCAGAATAAGTGGAACGGGATCAAATACATGGTTTCCATGTAGTTGATGACATCCCGTTTGCTACGTTCCAGCCATTATCATGAGCCCGTCCTCCCCTCAGCAGCCTCCACTGATTTCTGCAGAGAGAGGTTTTTGCAATTTTAAATATGACATCTGAGTAACAAAAAGCAAATGGGGCCCCCCGGTCGGTAATTCGACTATGATAACAAGTTTAGATACCTGGCCGCATGACTAACGTAGCAATCTAAAACATTTCTGTTGGGCTAATTGACTGACTCTGTGACCGACTTTAACAAGAGAAACTGATGATGCACAACCACATTTAGAAACCTTCTGCATTCTAAACTCAGCAAAAAAAAGAAACGTCCCTTTTTCAGGACGCTATCGTAAAAATCCAAATAACGTCACAGATCTTCATTGTAAAGGATTTAAACATCGTTTCCCATGCTTGTTCAATGAACCATAAACAATGAATGAACATGCACCTGTGGAACGTCGTTAAGACACTAACAGATTACAGACGGTACAGACGGCAATTAATGCCACAGTTATAAAAACTTAGAACGCTAAAGAGGCCTTTCTACTGACTCTGAAAAACACCAAAGGAAAGATGCCCAGGGTCCCTGCTCATCTGCGTGAACGTGCCTTATGCAAGGAGGCATGAGGACTGCAGATGTGGCCTGGGCAATATATTGAAATGTCCGTACTGTGAGACGCCTAAGACAGAGCTACAAGGAGACAGGACGGACAGCTGATCTTCCTCGCAGTGGCAGACCACGTGTAACAACACCTGTACAGGATTGCAGGTGTTGTACAGGATGGCAACAACAACTGCCCGAGTTACACAAGGAACACACAATCCCTCCATCAGTGCTCAGACTGTCCGCAATAGGCTGAGAGAGGCTGGACTGAGGGCTTGTAGGCCTGTTGTAAGGCAGGTCCTCTCCAGACATCACCGGCAACACTGTCACCTATGGGCACAAACCCACCGTTGCTGGACCAGACAGGACTGGCAAAAAGTGCTCTTCACTGACGAGTCGCGGTTTTGTCTCACCAGGGGTGATGGTCGGATTTGCGTTTATCGTCGAAGGAATGAGCATTACACCGAGGCCCGTACTCTGGAGCGGGATTGATTTGGAGGGTCCGTCATGGTCTGGGGGCGGTGTGTCACAGCATGATCGGACTGAGCTTGTTGTCATTGCAGGCAATCTCAACGCTGGGCGTTACAGGGAAGACATCCTCCTCCCTCATGTGGTACCCTTCCTGCAGGCTCATCCTGACATGACCCTCCAGCATGACAATGTCACCAGCCGTACTGTTTGTTTTGTGCGTGATTTCCTGCAAGACAGGAATGTCAGTGTTCTGCCATGGCCAGCGAAGAGCCCGGATCTCAATCCCATTGAGCACGTCTGGGACCTGTTGGATCGGAGGGTGAGGGCTAGGGCCATTCCCGCCAGAAATTTCTGGGAACTTGCAGGTGCCTTGGTGGAAGAGTGGGGTAACATCTTACAGCAAGAACTGGCAAATCTGGTGCAGTCTATGAGGAGGAGACGCACTCTAGTACTTAATGCAGCTGGTGGCCACACCAGATACTGACTGTTACTTTTGATTTTTACCCCCCCTTTGTTCAGGGACACATTATTCCCTTTCTGTTAGTCACATGTCTGTGGAACTTGTTCAGTTTATGTCTCAGGTGTTGAATCTTGTTATGTTCATACAAATATTTACACATTAAGTTTGCTGAAAATAAACACAGTTTACAATGAGAGGACATTTCTTTTTTTGCTGAGTTTACTATTCTAACTCTCAACAGTAAGTTCAGACCCAGACAGAGTACCCCAAAAAAACAAATACAAATATTTATTTTATTGATCCCTTCAAAAGGCTGCCAGTTGCTCTTTCCCGTTATAGGGGTTAGGGTGCCATTTTTTGACACAAGCACAGTTTTGGTTGTAATTGAGCCCAAAGGAGGCTCGTGCGGCCGTGCCTGTTCGACTGTGCACCTTGATGCCCTCTTGTGGAGAAAACGTCAAACAGCAGCTGAGCCATTGACGGTCCACTGTGTGATTCCAGAATTGATTTAAGTGAATTATGATCAGATTGTGTGACATATAGGAAGCATGCCGTATATGTAAAATAGGTCAAATAAAAATGTAATAATATGTTAATTAACTTCCACAAAACCTTTCTACAACAAGAAATTGCTAGGGGAGAATCTTTTACACAACACTGTGGGGAAAGCGTTCGGCTAAAAGACGACACACAAGGTTGGGTAACAAGAAAAAAGCACAAGACACTCAAGCTAAAGAAAATAAAGAAAAATAGTCCAACATTCACTTACTGATACTGTTCAACTGAAAGCCACTGAATAACCAATCAAAAGGCAGGAAAAGAAGCCACGAGTAAAAACAGAGATGCATTAACAAATCATAACAAATCAAACGATTAAGGACAGACAGGCAAGCAGCCAACGGAGATGTAAAATATAAATCTGAGTCAGAGAGAACAATGTGTGTGCCACCGAAGTAGTGTGATATGCATCCTACATCGCACAGCATTTACACAGTCTTTCACACAGAGACACACAGTCTTTCACACAGAGACACACAGTCTTCCACGGTCACTTTATGCGCGAGCTAGTTGGTTGGCATCAAAGACAGTGTGTGTTTGTTACCTGGTTGGCGTAGGCATGGGTAAGGGCAGTGTGGTTCTTTCCTGGACTGCTATAGGTCGGCCTGTATTTATACATGGTGGGTGTGGGCGGGGCTTTGTTCAGAAGACTACTCTCTGTGGGGAGAGAGGGACAAATAAATTAACTCAGGTACATAAATGTTATCATAGGTAAAACTTTAATTTTCTTTTATCAGCTAAGTTGACTGATAACACACTGATTCACAGCCACAACCTGGGTCATGTTCATTAGGCACCAAACGGAAGGAAACAAACAGGGAGGGACAACCTGACCATATTGTCCAACAGCAAACTGCTTCCTTACCTTTTTCCATTGCAAAACGTTTTCCTACGGTGTGTAGTAATGAGTACAACTCTGGTGAACGTACCCTCTGTGTGTTGTCCCTGGTGGCCTCTGGACAGGGCGGGGTACCTGAGCTCCGGTTTGGGAGGAGGAGGGGGCTCCGCATCGCACGACTGACTCTCCATCATCTCCAGACTACTCTTAGACTGAGAGGGAGAGAAGCAAACAGAGAAAATGAAGGACATTAAATAGAATAAATGTCAAAGTCTATACAACCCAGTGTAGTGGCAGAGTGGAAACTGGAGAGCATTAACTATACACAATGCTGAGGGCAAGAAGGAGCCATGAACATACAGATCGTGTGTGTGTGTGTGTGTGTGTGTAAATGCGTCTACATGGGTCTTTGTCGCGTCATACCCGGTGGAGGTCTCCGTGGATACCGTTGTCGAGGACCTTGGCGGCCAGCTGGGTGTCAGTGAGCTGTGGCCGGAGGAACGGAGGCTGGACAACCACACTGTGAGGCTTCCTCTTCCTCCCCAGGTACCTGATGAAGACCACATCAAATCGTGTTATTTAAAAGCACAAGGAGGAAGAGGAGGAGGGTGAGAAGAGGGTAGCTGATGGAGAGGGGGAGGGACAGGAGGGAGAAAGAGTAGTAAGCGAAGGAACGGATGAGGGAGAGCAAGAAGAAGATGAGGAGGATGAAGAGGACCCATTGAGTTCGAGGACTCATCTTTGGATCTGTGCCATTATGGCACCTGTGACATCTCCATTTAAAAGTAGTCACTTTTCTTAATTAGTGATTTGAAAATCAGTTATTGTGGCCACTAGATAGCAGTGTTCTATCTTTAACTCCATTTTCAACCAAAGGCAACCCAATTTGAAGAAAACAACGCTCTGGTCATTGGCTGATTGCTCCCAACCCATAGCAAATCCCACCCAGTTGACTACTTTTTAAAAAGGCAGAAGCCCTCAATGGAAATGTCCAGGCTAAAAACGGGTTGTATCCATCTAGAGTCCTCTATCAAGCTCTAAGAGGACCTAGTCTCGGTCATCAATCAAACCCCTAATAATAGCATGTAGGGATGACAGCAGCTCAAAACACTGTTTGAACTGATAGTAATGCAACACTAATAACATACTGTAAAACCATAGACAATGATGAGAGAGAAAGAGAGAGAGACCTGGGCGCTTGGGAGCTGCAGAGCACGTGAGAAACGTTCTTCCAACAGCCATTAGTGAAAGGGTTCACTCCTCCCCTAAACTTCCCCGTCACCTGAGAGAGAGAGAGAGAGAGAGAGAGAGAGAGAGAGCACAAATGGAGAAAGAAAGAGCGAGAGAGAACGATAGAGAAGATAAAGGAAAACAAATAATAGTAGGTTATTCATTCCCCTCAAGACATCCTCCATTCATCAACACAACATATTTAAAGTGAAAACATCAGACATGGAGTCATATAAAAGAGGGAGATAAATGGAGGGAGGGATGAGGGAGAGGACGACAGAGGATTATTCTCTCTCCGTGATGAGATTATGACCTGTATGTTTTCATTCCGGGGAGGGATGAAGGGAGAACGGGACGAAGGGGGACTGGGAGGGGGGGGGGGGTCACATTTTCGAGGATTATCATGGGGCTGTTGTTGAGATGAAATGTTTTGGGCCTTTAAGAACGACGTCAACACAAGCCAACGGTTTAGATCTCAGACAACAACGTCAGATAAGAGGGTGTGATTGTTTGGGACGGGTTGGGCGGAGTGTTGGATCTGATGCTAGCAAGGGGTCTTACATGGCTCTCCGGGGAGAAGAATGGGCAGGAATAAGGAGACAACTCCTTTTCTGTAGGCATGTCATTGCACTGCTTACGCCCGCTGTATACTGCGTACATCACAAATAAACTTTGATTTGATTTAACGTTGAGCTCCGTCTCTGTTCTCAAGGGGTGTGCAGTATTTTCATGTGGTAAGCATCTCTCTCATTATTTACGTGATGACAGCTAATCTTTGCAATTGCAGGGCAAATTCTAGTCCAGGAGGCTGCCAGCAGTGCTTAAATGTGTAAATAGGGAGGTGCCAAAACAAAAAGTGAAATGACAGGCTTACTTTGACACTCACAAACTGAAACTCTTATAGATCAATAAAAAACGACCTGGTCTTGAATCCATCAATAGCCTAGAGGTCTAGGTGTGTGGAGACGCATATTGTAGGAGGAAATGACCGTCCTAAAAATGCTTTCCAGTGTCACCCGATGACGCGCAGCTCGCTCGCCGGCGACGGCCGATGCATTGGTGCCAAAAGACTGTATCTCACTCGTTTTGCTTTGTAAAACAATATTTGGAAGCCGTTCAAACATTTTGTTCGCCTAGAGCAGACAGATCAATAGTATTGTCTCTTCAGCAGGAACCATTTGCTTTCCAACCCGTTTTGTCTGGCGTGCTGCTCACCGACCGATTTGCCACGCGTTCCCGACTGTAGGCTGTGTCTTGTTATTGGGATACACCCAATCCACAGCTAGGTAATTGTTTCAAAGAAGCTACTGACCCTCAGCGGCTAAATTATAGGCCTAATCATGATGTAGTAGGTAGGCTATACTGAATGATTTCATTGATTTCTGACAGACAGCAGTAACACTATAACTTTGGCTAATGTATTTCAATCTATGAAGGGCGTTGCAGCTCCTCCAGAATCCTTTGCTATGGTTCTATAAATAAATGATGAAGTGCAACTCTGGAGGGACGAGAGTTGCAGGCTCACGTCTAGCAGAGCAGAGAGAGATCTTGGAAAGGGGAATGTCATTCTAGTTCTTGTGAGAGTTACAAGCGTGCTACTCATACAGCCACGGCCACGCGGGTTACAGGAGGGCAATTCACCAAGAGGCAACTCGAAATGACACTTTGGCCGCTTTTACTCACATTTTTACATTGAAAAAAAAGCGATATTTCTTTTTTTGAGCCACAAAGAGATACCGGATCCGGCCAAATAGGTTCCCGGACCGAAACAGTCCAAAACAGACAGGTGTCGGATCCCGTTTCCCGGCAGGAACCCGGCTCAAATTAAGCACTGGCTGCCAGCTTTTGTTCCAGCATCTTGGCCATTAGGACATTTCTGACAGAGGTAAAATAACTTTGAAAACTACAGTTGTACCTGTTAGTTGGTGGTTCATTCCTGGTGTGTGTGTGTGTGTTGTACCTGTTAGTTGGTGGTTCATTCCTGGTGTGTGTGTGTTGTACCTGTTAGTTGGTGGTTCATTCCTGGTGTGTGTGTGTGTTGTACCTATTAGTTGGTGGTTCATTCCTGGTGTGTGTGTGTTGTACCTGTTAGTTGGTGGTTCATTCCTGGTGTGTGTGTGTGTGTGTTGTACCTGTTAGTTGGTGGTTCATTCCTGGTGTGTGTTGTACCTATTAGTTGGTGGTTCATTCCTGGTGTGTGTGTGTTGTACCTGTTAGTTGGTGGTTCATTCCTGGTGTGTGTGTGTGTGTTGTACCTGTTAGTTGGTGGTTCATTCCTGGTGTGTGTGTGTTGTACCTGTTAGTTGGTGGTTCATTCCTGGTGTGTGTGTGTTGTACCTGTTAGTTGGTGGTTCATTCCTGGTGTGTGTGTGTTGTACCTGTTAGTTGGTGGTTCATTCCTGGTGTGTGTGTGTGTGTGTTGTACCTGTTAGTTGGTGGTTCATTCCTGGTGTGTGTGTGTGTGTTGTACCTGTTAGTTGGTGGTTCATTCCTGGTGTGTGTGTGTTGTACCTGTTAGTTGGTGGTTCATTCCTGGTGTGTGTGTGTTGTACCTGTTAGTTGGTGGTTCATTCCTGGTGTGTGTGTGTTGTACCTGTTAGTTGGTGGTTCATTCCTGGTGTGTGTGTGTTGTACCTGTTAGTTGGTGGTTCATTCCTGGTGTGTGTGTGTGTTGTACCTGTTAGTTGGTGGTTCATTCCTGGTGTGTGTGTGTGTGTGTGTGTGTGTGCGTTTGCTACCTGTTCGTTGGTGGTCCGTCCCCGGGCCACCAGTACCATGTGGAAGCCAGTGAGACCAGCCACCGGGATGAAGAAGAGACCAGCCACACACATCACTGCCATACTGAGAGACCAGCGGTTGAGGAGAGAACAGAGACACCAACTAACACACTCTTAGGGACTGCGTGCCAAATGGCACCCTATTCCTTACATAGTGCACCAGGCTAACACTTCCCAAATGTGTTGAAAATTAAACACCTATAGAAGCACGCTGTCCGACAGATGGAAACACAGTCATCTACCGCCCCAAAACACACACACACACGAACCAACCTACACATCCAACCACACCCTCTCGCAACAAAACACACACGAACCAACCTACACATCCAACCACACCCTCTCCCAACAAAACACACACACACGAACCAACCTACACATCCAACCACACCCTCTCGCAACAAAACACACACACACACGAACCAATCTATACATCCAACCACACCCTCTCGCAACAAAACACAC